>NC_088419.1:18199008-18369008 GCF_034236695.1 Oncorhynchus nerka | reverse complement strand
TCCCTCCAGTCCGGACCCGCCAGAGTCTCCCTCCAGTCCGGACCCGCCAGAGTCTCCCTCCAGTCCGGACCCGCCAGAGTCTCCCTCCAGTCCGGACCCGCCAGAGTCTCCCTCCAGTCCGGACCCGCCAGAGTCTCCCTCCAGTCCGGACCCGCCAGAGTCTCCCTCCAGTCCGGAACCGCCAGAGTCTCCCTCCAGTCCGGACCCGCCAGAGTCTCCCTCCAGTCCGGACCCGCCAGAGTCTCCCTCCAGTCCGGACCCGCCAGAGTCTCCCTCTAGTCCGGACCCGCCAGTGTCTCCCTCTAGTCCGGACCCGCCAGAGTCTCCCTCTAGTCCGGACCCGCCAGAGTCTCCCTCTAGTCCGGATCCGCCAGAGTCTCCCTCCAGTCCGGATCCGCCAGAGTCTCCCTCCAATCCAGAGGCGCCACTTACTCCAGACTCGACCATCAGTCCAGTGGCGTTCTCTAATCCGTGGTTGGCAGTGAGGGTTCCCGCTCCAGAGACATTAACATTACATTACATTTAAGTCATTTAGCAGACGCTCTTATCCAGAGTGAGAGAACTTGGGAAGGTTGAACACCAGACGGGCTGCGGCGTTCTGGATGAGTTGTAGGGGTTTAATGGCACAGGCAGGGAGCCCAGCCAACAGCGAGTTGCAGTAATCCAGACGGGAGATGACAAGTGCCTGGATTAGGACCTGCGCCGCTTCCTGTGTGAGGCAGGGTCGTACTCTGCGGATGTTGTAGAGCATGAACCTACAGGAACGGGCCACCGCCTTGATGTTAGTGGAGAACGACAGGGTGTTGTCCAGGATCACGCCAAGGTTCTTAGCGCTCTGGGAGGAGGACACAATGGAGTTGTCAACCGTGATGGCGAGATCATGGAACGGGCAGTCCTTCCCCGGGAGGAAGAGCAGCTCCGTCTTGCCGAGGTTCAGCTTGAGGTGGTGATCCGTCATCCACACTGATATGTCTGCCAGACATGCAGAGATGCGATTCGCCACCTGGTCATCAGAAGGGGGAAAGGAGAAGATTAATTGTGTGTCGTCTGCATAGCAATGATAGGAGAGACCATGTGAGGTTATGACAGAGCCAAGTGACTTGGTGTATAGCGAGAATAGGAGAGGGCCTAGAACAGAGCCCTGGGGACGCCAGTGGTGAGAGCGCGTGGTGAGGAGACAGATTCTCGCCACGCCACCTGGTAGGAGCGACCTGTCAGGTAGGACGCAATCCAAGCGTGGGCCGCGCCGGAGATGCCCAACTCGGAGAGGGTGGAGAGGAGGATCTGATGGTTCACAGTATCGAAGGCAGCCGATAGGTCTAGAAGGATGAGAGCAGAGGAGAGAGAGTTAGCTTTAGCAGTGCGGAGCGCCTCCGTGATACAGAGAAGAGCAGTCTCAGTTGAATGACTAGTCTTGAAACCTGACTGATTTGGATCAAGAAGGTCATTCTGAGAGAGATAGCGGGAGAGCTGGCCAAGGACGGCACGTTCAAGAGTTTTGGAGAGAAAAGAAAGAAGGGATACTGGTCTGTAGTTGTTGACATCGGAGGGATCGAGTGTAGGTTTTTTCAGAAGGGTGCAACTCTCGCTCTCTTGAAGACGGAAGGGACGTAGCCAGCGGTCAGGGATGAGTTGATGAGCGAGGTGAGGTAAGGGAGAAGGTCTCCGGAAATGGTCTGGAGAAGAGAGGAGGGGATAGGGTCAAGCGGGCAGGTTGTTGGGCGGCCGGTCGTCACAAGACGCGAGATTTCATCTGGAGAGAGAGGGGAGAAAGAGGTCAGAGCACAGGGTAGGGCAGTGTGAGCAGAACCAGCGGTGTCGTTTGACTTAGCAAACGAGGATCGGATGTCGTCGACCTTCTTTTCAAAATGGTTGACGAAGTCATCTGCAGAGAGGGAGGAGGGGGGAGGGGGAGGAGGATTCAGGAGGGAGGAGAAGGTGGCAAAGAGCTTCCTAGGGTTAGAGGCAGATGCTTGGAATTTAGAGTGGTAGAAAGTGGCTTTAGCAGCAGAGACAGAAGAGGAAAATATAGAGAGGAGGGAGTGAAAGGATGCCAGGTCCGCAGGGAGGCGAGTTTTCCTCCATTTCCGCTCGGCTGCCCGGAGCCCTGTTCTGTGAGCTCGCAATGAGTCGTCGAGCCACGGAGCGGGAGGGGAGGACCGAGCCGGCCTGGAGGATAGGGGACATAGAGAGTCAAAGGATGCAGAAAGGGAGGAGAGGAGGGTTGAGGATGCAGAATCAGGAGATAGGTTGGAGAAGGTTTGAGCAGAGGGAAGAGATGATAGGATGGAAGAGGAGAGAGTAGCGGGGGAGAGAGAGCGAAGGTTGGGACGGCGCGATACCATCCGAGTAGGGGCAGTGTGGGAAGTGTTGGATGAGAGCGAGAGGGAAAAGGATACAAGGTAGTGGTCGGAGACTTGGAGGGGAGTTGCAGTGAGGTTAGTGGAAGAACAGCATCTAGTAAAGATGAGGTCGAGCGTATTGCCTGCCTTGTGAGTAGGGGGAAGGTGAGAGGGTGAGGTCAAAAGAGGAGAGGAGTGGAAAGAAGGAGGCAGAGAGGAATGAGTCAAAGGTAGACGTGGGGAGGTTAAAGTCGCCCAGAACTGTGAGAGGTGAGCCGTCCTCAGGAAAGGAGCTTATCAAGGCATCAAGCTCATTGATGAACTCTCCGAGGGAACCTGGAGGGCGATAAATGATAAGGATGTTAAGCTTGAAAGGGCTGGTAACTGTGACAGCATGGAATTCAAAGGAGGCGATAGACAGATGGGTAAGGGGAGAAAGAGAGAATGACCACTTGGGAGAGATGAGGATCCCGGTGCCACCACCCCGCTGACCAGAAGCTCTCGGGGTGTGCGAGAACACGTGGGCGGACGAAGAGAGAGCAGTAGGAGTAGCAGTGTTATCTGTGGTGATCCATGTTTCCGTCAGTGCCAAAAAGTCGAGGGACTGGAGGGAGGCATAGGCTGAGATGAACTCTGCCTTGTTGGCCGCAGATCGGCAGTTCCAGAGGCTACCGGAGACCTGGAACTCCACGTGGGTCGTGCGCGCTGGGACCACCAGATTAGGTGGCCGCGGCCACGCGGTGTGGAGCGTTTGTATGGTCTGTGCAGAGAGGAGAGAACAGGGATAGACAGACACATAGTTGACAGGCTACAGAAGAGGCTACGCTAATGCAAAGGAGATTGGAATGACAAGTGGACTACACGTCTCGAATGTTCAGAAAGTTAAGCTTACGTAGCAAGAATCTTATTGACTAAAGTGATTAAAATGATACAGTACTGCTGAAGTAGGCTAGCTGACAGTGGCTGCATGGTTGTTGACTTTGTAAGCTAGCTGGCAGTGGCTGCGTTGTTGGCACTACACTAATCAAGTCGTTCCGTTGAGTGTGATAGTTTCAACAGTGCTGCTATTCGGGGCTAGCTGGCTAGCTAGCAGTGTTGATTACGTTACGTTGCGTTAAAAGAACGACAATAGCTGGCTAGCTAACCTAGAAAATCGCTCTAGACTACACAATTATCTTTGATACAAAGACGGCTATGTAGCTAGCTATGTAGCTAGCTACGATCAAACAAATCAAACCGTTGTACTGTAATGAAATGAAATGAAAATGTGATACTACCTGTGGAGCGAATGCGACCGGGTTGTTGAGTGAGGAAGTTCTATTCGGTAGACGTTGGCTAGCTGTTGGCTAGCTAGCAGTGTCTCCTACGTTAAGGACGACAAATAGCTGGCTAGCTAACCTAGGTAAATTAAGATAATCACTCTGAGACTACACACTCTAAACTACACAAGTATCTTGGATACGAAGACAGCAAAGACAACTATGTAGCTAGCTAACACTACACTAATCAAGTCGTTCAGTTGAGTGTAATAGTTTTTTACAGTGCTGGTATTCGGAAGACGGTGGACGTTTGCTAGCTGGCTAGCTGGCTAGCTGCTGGGCAGATAGCAGTGTAGACTACGTTAGGACGACGAAATACGATAATTACGCAATTATCTTTGATACAAAGACGGCTATGTAGCTAGCTAAGAAGAAATTGCTAAGATTAGACAAATCAAACCGTTGTACTATAATGAAATGTAATGAAATGTAATGAAAAGTTATACTACCTGCAGACCGAAGCGCTCGGATGCGACCGCTCGCTCCAACCCGGATCCCTCTAGTCCGGATCCGCCAGAGTCTCCCTCTAGTCCGGACCCGCCAGAGTCTCCCTCTAGTCCGGACCCGCCAGAGTCTCCCTCTAGTCCGGACCCGCCAGAGTCTCCCTCCAGTCCGGACCCGCCAGAGTCTCCCTCCAGTCCGGACCCGCCAGAGTCTCCCTCCAGTCCGGACCCGCCAGAGTCTCCCTCCAGTCCGGACCCGCCAGAGTCTCCCTCCAGTCCGGACCCGCCAGAGTCTCCCTCCAGTTAAGTAAGTGTGACGAGTCAGAAATGGATCGGGGACCACGTTCCGAGCCAGAACCGCCACCTCGGATTTATGCCCACCCAGACCCTCCCATATAGTGTTAGGTGTGCGGCCGGGAGTCCGCACCTTTGAGGGGGGGTACTGTCACACCCTGACCTTAGTATTCTTTGTTTTCTTTATTATTTTGGTTAAGTCAGGGTGTGACATGGTTGATGTAGGTGTTTTCAATTTGTCTAGGGGTTTTGTATGTTTATGAGGGTGTTTCCTATCTAGGTGTTTTTGTAAGCCTATGGTTGCCTAGATTGGTTCTCAATAAGAGGCAGCTGTCTATCGTTGTCTCTGATTGGGAACCATATTTAGGCAGCCATATTCTTTGGGTATTTTGTGGGTGATTGTTCCTGTTACCAGTGTTCCTATGTGTTAGTGTTCACGTTAAAGGACTGTTTCGTCTTCGTTTATTGTTTTGTTCGTTGTTTAAGTATCCCATTAAATAATGGGTTATCATCACGCTGCATTTTGGTCCTCCTCTCTTTCACCCGAAAACAGTCGTTACAGGGTGCTAATAGTATTGACCTCTAACCTCTATTTCCAAGGATCATGGGGTTGATCAGGAGGCATTCAAATTTCATGGGAATAAATTAAAATAAATATAATAATTGATTACCTTTTTCGTATGCAGGACCCACAGACAAAATCAATCATAATAATTTCCTGGTTCCAATATTCAAAGATTTATTTCAGATTGAAGTGTTAGGGAGAGGTTTGATCATTTCATTTCTTAAACATGGGATTATAATCTGTGTGTTAGCAATCAAAGAATGAAATACAAAAATGATTAAGTAAGGGCTTAATCTGTTCTACTCTGATGAAGTATACTGGACCGTATTGTATTGAGTGGACCTCAGTCCTCTCCTCTTCTCCTCTCCACAGTCCAGCTGCAGCCTGCCTTCAGCCCCCTGGAAAGACACAGAGAGAGGAGAGGGTTATTATTATTGTAACCACAGGACTGCTGATTGGATTAGCAGCTGGACAGCCTCAGCACAGGACTTCATCCCAAATGGCACCCCATTCCCTATACAGTGCACTACTTTCGACCAGGGCCCATAGGATTCCCCATTTGCTTCTGATCTAAAGTAGTGCACTATATAGCGAAACGGGTGCCACTTGGGACGCACTCAGAGTCACCACTTTCCCAAGGACCAGTGTCAGAGAACATAGGCCCCCTATAGCTCTGATTAGGGTCCAGTCAGCGTGTGGATGATTATTAACCCAAGTAGGGTTAATAATCCACACTGTAAAACAACATGCACACATGCGCACACACACTTCCCATGTGCACCTCCAGCTCCAACTCTGTGAAAGCATGAGGAAGGTTTCTTAGTGGACTCATCCCAAATGGCCCCCTATTCCCAATTTAGTGCAATACTTTTGACCAGGACTGGTGACTCTGCTGTGAATGTATGTACAATGTGGTGAGCACTTCCTTTCCCACTGATTCATATAAGCACTGTAGCAGTGGGGTGTGTCACACCCTGACCTTAGTATTCTTTGTTTTCTTTGTTATTTTGGTTAGGTCAGGGTATGACATGGGTGATGTTGCTGTTTCTCTTGTCTATGGGTTTTGTATGTTTATGAGGGTGTTTCCTATCTAGGTGTTTTTGTCTATGGTTGCCTAGATTGGTTCTCAATTAGAGGCAGCTGTCTATCGTTGTCTCTGATTGGGAACCATATTTAGGCAGCCATATTCTTTGGGTATTTTGTGGGTGATTGTTCCTGTTACCAGTGTTCCTATGTGTTAGTGGTCACGTTATGGGACTGTTTCGTCTTCGTTGATTTTTGTTGGTTTATTGTTTTGTTCGTTGTTTAAGTATCCCATTAAATAATGGATTATCATCACGCTGCATTTTGGTCCTCCTCTCTTTCACCCGAAGACAGTCGTTACAGAATCTCTCACCACCAAAGGACCAAGCAGCGTGGTAACGGGCAGCAGCAGGAGAGGCAGCGATGTCAGGACTTCTGGACATGGGAGCGAGATCTGGACTGTGTCACTACTTGGGAGGAGATAGACAGGTGGGCGGTCGACCCAGGGAGAGTGCCGGAGCCCGCCTGGGATTCTCTGGAGCAGTGTGAGGAGGGATACCGGCGAATGGAGTCAGCACGGCGGCGCGGTAGGAAGCCCGAGAGGCAGCCCCAAAAATTTATTGGAGGGGGTACACGGGGAGTGTGGCGAAGCCAGGTAGGAGACCTGCACCAACTCCCCGTGCTTACTGTGGAGAGAAAGGGTGTCGTACTGGTCAGGCACCGTGTTATGCGGTAGAACGCACTGTGTCTCCAGTACGCGTGCTTAGCCCGGGGCGCGACATCCCAGCTCCCCGCATCTGCCGGGCTAGGGTGAGGATCCAGCCAAGGCAGATGGTGCCAGCCCTGCTCTCCAGACAGCCAGTGGGTCTCCTTGGGCCAGGATATCCTGCGCCGGCGTTGCACACTGTGTCTCCCGTATGTCTGCACAGCCCAGTGCGTCATGTGCCTGTGCCCCGCACGTGCCGGGCTAGAGTAACCATCCAGCCAGGACTGGTTGTGCATGCCATTAGTTCGAGACCTCCAGTGCGTCTTCACGGTCCGGTCTATCCAGTACCACCAGTGCCAACACCATGCACCAGACCTCCAGTACGCCTCCACAGCCCAGTACATCCTGTTCCTCCTCCCCGCACTCGACCTGAGGTGCGTGTCTCCAGCCCGGTACCACCAGTGCCGGCACCACGCACCAGGCCACCAGTACGCCTCCAGGGTCCAGTACTCCCTGTTCCTGCTCCTCGCACTCGCCCTGAGGTGCGTGTCCCCAGCCTGGTACCACCAGTGCCGGCACCACGCACCAGGCCTATAGTGCGCCTCGGCAGTCCAGTACGCCCTGTTCCTGCTCCTCGCACTTGCCCTGAGGTGTGTGTCTCCAGCCCGGTACCACCAGTGCCGGCACCACGCACCAGGCCTACAGTGCGCCTCGCCAGTCCGGAGCGTCCGGCAACAGTACCCAGTCCAGAGCGTCTGGCAATAGTACCCAGTCCAGAGCGTCCGGTAACAGTACCCAGTCCAGAGCGTCTGACAACAGTACCCAGTCCAGAGCGTCCGGCGATAGTCCGCAGACCGGAACCTCCTACAACGGGCCGCAGACCAGAACCTCCTACGACGGGCCGCAGACCGAAACCTCCTACAACGGGCCGCAGACCGGAACCTCCGACGACGGGCCGCAGTCCGGAACCTACCGCGACTGGTCGCAGTCTCCCTCCAGTCCGGACCCGCCAGAGTCTCCCTCTAGTCCGGACCCGCCAGTGTCTCCCTCTAGTCCGGACCCGCCAGAGTCTCCCTCTAGTCCGGACCCGCCAGAGTCTCCCTCTAGTCCGGATCCGCCAGAGTCTCCCTCCAGTCCGGATCCGCCAGAGTCTCCCTCCAATCCAGAGGCGCCACTTACTCCAGACTCGACCATCAGTCCAGTGGCGTTCTCTAATCCGTGGTTGGCAGTGAGGGTTCCCGCTCCAGAGACATTAACATTACATTACATTTAAGTCATTTAGCAGACGCTCTTATCCAGAGTGAGAGAACTTGGGAAGGTTGAACACCAGACGGGCTGCGGCGTTCTGGATGAGTTGTAGGGGTTTAATGGCACAGGCAGGGAGCCCAGCCAACAGCGAGTTGCAGTAATCCAGACGGGAGATGACAAGTGCCTGGATTAGGACCTGCGCCGCTTCCTGTGTGAGGCAGGGTCGTACTCTGCGGATGTTGTAGAGCATGAACCTACAGGAACGGGCCACCGCCTTGATGTTAGTGGAGAACGACAGGGTGTTGTCCAGGATCACGCCAAGGTTCTTAGCGCTCTGGGAGGAGGACACAATGGAGTTGTCAACCGTGATGGCGAGATCATGGAACGGGCAGTCCTTCCCCGGGAGGAAGAGCAGCTCCGTCTTGCCGAGGTTCAGCTTGAGGTGGTGATCCGTCATCCACACTGATATGTCTGCCAGACATGCAGAGATGCGATTCGCCACCTGGTCATCAGAAGGGGGAAAGGAGAAGATTAATTGTGTGTCGTCTGCATAGCAATGATAGGAGAGACCATGTGAGGTTATGACAGAGCCAAGTGACTTGGTGTATAGCGAGAATAGGAGAGGGCCTAGAACAGAGCCCTGGGGGACGCCAGTGGTGAGAGCGCGTGGTGAGGAGACAGATTCTCGCCACGCCACCTGGTAGGAGCGACCTGTCAGGTAGGACGCAATCCAAGCGTGGGCCGCGCCGGAGATGCCCAACTCGGAGAGGGTGGAGAGGAGGATCTGATGGTTCACAGTATCGAAGGCAGCCGATAGGTCTAGAAGGATGAGAGCAGAGGAGAGAGAGTTAGCTTTAGCAGTGCGGAGCGCCTCCGTGATACAGAGAAGAGCAGTCTCAGTTGAATGACTAGTCTTGAAACCTGACTGATTTGGATCAAGAAGGTCATTCTGAGAGAGATAGCGGGAGAGCTGGCCAAGGACGGCACGTTCAAGAGTTTTGGAGAGAAAAGAAAGAAGGGATACTGGTCTGTAGTTGTTGACATCGGAGGGATCGAGTGTAGGTTTTTTCAGAAGGGGTGCAACTCTCGCTCTCTTGAAGACGGAAGGGACGTAGCCAGCGGTCAGGGATGAGTTGATGAGCGAGGTGAGGTAAGGGAGAAGGTCTCCGGAAATGGTCTGGAGAAGAGAGGAGGGGATAGGGTCAAGCGGGCAGGTTGTTGGGCGGCCGGTCGTCACAAGACGCGAGATTTCATCTGGAGAGAGAGGGGAGAAAGAGGTCAGAGCACAGGGTAGGGCAGTGTGAGCAGAACCAGCGGTGTCGTTTGACTTAGCAAACGAGGATCGGATGTCGTCGACCTTCTTTTCAAAATGGTTGACGAAGTCATCTGCAGAGAGGGAGGAGGGGGGAGGGGGAGGAGGATTCAGGAGGGAGGAGAAGGTGGCAAAGAGCTTCCTAGGGTTAGAGGCAGATGCTTGGAATTTAGAGTGGTAGAAAGTGGCTTTAGCAGCAGAGACAGAAGAGGAAAATATAGAGAGGAGGGAGTGAAAGGATGCCAGGTCCGCAGGGAGGCGAGTTTTCCTCCATTTCCGCTCGGCTGCCCGGAGCCCTGTTCTGTGAGCTCGCAATGAGTCGTCGAGCCACGGAGCGGGAGGGGAGGACCGAGCCGGCCTGGAGGATAGGGGACATAGAGAGTCAAAGGATGCAGAAAGGGAGGAGAGGAGGGTTGAGGATGCAGAATCAGGAGATAGGTTGGAGAAGGTTTGAGCAGAGGGAAGAGATGATAGGATGGAAGAGGAGAGAGTAGCGGGGGAGAGAGAGCGAAGGTTGGGACGGCGCGATACCATCCGAGTAGGGGCAGTGTGGGAAGTGTTGGATGAGAGCGAGAGGGAAAAGGATACAAGGTAGTGGTCGGAGACTTGGAGGGGAGTTGCAGTGAGGTTAGTGGAAGAACAGCATCTAGTAAAGATGAGGTCGAGCGTATTGCCTGCCTTGTGAGTAGGGGGAAGGTGAGAGGGTGAGGTCAAAAGAGGAGAGGAGTGGAAAGAAGGAGGCAGAGAGGAATGAGTCAAAGGTAGACGTGGGGAGGTTAAAGTCGCCCAGAACTGTGAGAGGTGAGCCGTCCTCAGGAAAGGAGCTTATCAAGGCATCAAGCTCATTGATGAACTCTCCGAGGGAACCTGGAGGGCGATAAATGATAAGGATGTTAAGCTTGAAAGGGCTGGTAACTGTGACAGCATGGAATTCAAAGGAGGCGATAGACAGATGGGTAAGGGGAGAAAGAGAGAATGACCACTTGGGAGAGATGAGGATCCCGGTGCCACCACCCCGCTGACCAGAAGCTCTCGGGGTGTGCGAGAACACGTGGGCGGACGAAGAGAGAGCAGTAGGAGTAGCAGTGTTATCTGTGGTGATCCATGTTTCCGTCAGTGCCAAAAAGTCGAGGGACTGGAGGGAGGCATAGGCTGAGATGAACTCTGCCTTGTTGGCCGCAGATCGGCAGTTCCAGAGGCTACCGGAGACCTGGAACTCCACGTGGGTCGTGCGCGCTGGGACCACCAGATTAGGGTGGCCGCGGCCACGCGGTGTGGAGCGTTTGTATGGTCTGTGCAGAGAGGAGAGAACAGGGATAGACAGACACATAGTTGACAGGCTACAGAAGAGGCTACGCTAATGCAAAGGAGATTGGAATGACAAGTGGACTACACGTCTCGAATGTTCAGAAAGTTAAGCTTACGTAGCAAGAATCTTATTGACTAAAGTGATTAAAATGATACAGTACTGCTGAAGTAGGCTAGCTGACAGTGGCTGCATGGTTGTTGACTTTGTAAGCTAGCTGGCAGTGGCTGCGTTGTTGGCACTACACTAATCAAGTCGTTCCGTTGAGTGTGATAGTTTCAACAGTGCTGCTATTCGGGGGCTAGCTGGCTAGCTAGCAGTGTTGATTACGTTACGTTGCGTTAAAAGAACGACAATAGCTGGCTAGCTAACCTAGAAAATCGCTCTAGACTACACAATTATCTTTGATACAAAGACGGCTATGTAGCTAGCTATGTAGCTAGCTACGATCAAACAAATCAAACCGTTGTACTGTAATGAAATGAAATGAAAATGTGATACTACCTGTGGAGCGAATGCGACCGGGTTGTTGAGTGAGGAAGTTCTATTCGGTAGACGTTGGCTAGCTGTTGGCTAGCTAGCAGTGTCTCCTACGTTAAGGACGACAAATAGCTGGCTAGCTAACCTAGGTAAATTAAGATAATCACTCTGAGACTACACACTCTAAACTACACAAGTATCTTGGATACGAAGACAGCAAAGACAACTATGTAGCTAGCTAACACTACACTAATCAAGTCGTTCAGTTGAGTGTAATAGTTTTTACAGTGCTGGTATTCGGAAGACGGTGGACGTTTGCTAGCTGGCTAGCTGGCTAGCTGCTGGGCAGATAGCAGTGTAGACTACGTTAGGACGACGAAATACGATAATTACGCAATTATCTTTGATACAAAGACGGCTATGTAGCTAGCTAAGAAGAAATTGCTAAGATTAGACAAATCAAACCGTTGTACTATAATGAAATGTAATGAAATGTAATGAAAAGTTATACTACCTGCAGACCGAAGCGCTCGGATGCGACCGCTCGCTCCAACCCGGATCCCTCTAGTCCGGATCCGCCAGAGTCTCCCTCTAGTCCGGACCCGCCAGAGTCTCCCTCTAGTCCGGACCCGCCAGAGTCTCCCTCTAGTCCGGACCCGCCAGAGTCTCCCTCCAGTCCGGACCCGCCAGAGTCTCCCTCCAGTCCGGACCCGCCAGAGTCTCCCTCCAGTCCGGACCCGCCAGAGTCTCCCTCCAGTCCGGACCCGCCAGAGTCTCCCTCCAGTCCGGAGTCTCCCTCCAGTCCGGACCCGCCAGAGTCTCCCTCCAGTTAAGTAAGTGTGACGAGTCAGAAATGGATCGGGGACCACGTTCCGAGCCAGAACCGCCACCTCGGATTTATGCCCACCCAGACCCTCCCATATAGTGTTAGGTGTGCGGCCGGGAGTCCGCACCTTTGAGGGGGGGTACTGTCACACCCTGACCTTAGTATTCTTTGTTTTCTTTATTATTTTGGTTAAGTCAGGGTGTGACATGGTTGATGTAGGTGTTTTCAATTTGTCTAGGGGTTTTGTATGTTTATGAGGGTGTTTCCTATCTAGGTGTTTTTGTAAGCCTATGGTTGCCTAGATTGGTTCTCAATAAGAGGCAGCTGTCTATCGTTGTCTCTGATTGGGAACCATATTTAGGCAGCCATATTCTTTGGGTATTTTGTGGGTGATTGTTCCTGTTACCAGTGTTCCTATGTGTTAGTGTTCACGTTAAAGGACTGTTTCGTCTTCGTTTATTGTTTTGTTCGTTGTTTAAGTATCCCATTAAATAATGGGTTATCATCACGCTGCATTTTGGTCCTCCTCTCTTTCACCCGAAAACAGTCGTTACAGGGTGCTAATAGTATTGACCTCTAACCTCTATTTCCAAGGATCATGGGGTTGATCAGGAGGCATTCAAATTTCATGGGAATAAATTAAAATAAATATAATAATTGATTACCTTTTTCGTATGCAGGACCCACAGACAAAATCAATCATAATAATTTCCTGGTTCCAATATTCAAAGATTTATTTCAGATTGAAGTGTTAGGGAGAGGTTTGATCATTTCATTTCTTAAACATGGGATTATAATCTGTGTGTTAGCAATCAAAGAATGAAATACAAAAATGATTAAGTAAGGGCTTAATCTGTTCTACTCTGATGAAGTATACTGGACCGTATTGTATTGAGTGGACCTCAGGAAAGCTGAGCCAGTTAATACACTTCGGGAGTTACTTGCTGAAGTCTCCTTCAAGTAGGAAGCACCCTTAAACAGACATCTTTGAGCCCAGACATAACACAAACGGCAGGCACTACCCCAGATGGTCAGCACTAAAAACAGCTGACATATTCAAGTTACACATCAAGATCTGCCTTAGTGCAGAGGAAGCTATTACCTGTGCTTTCCTTAAGGCTGAACGGCAGGTTTAAATCACAGGCTAAGTGAGGCTTATTGCCCTACATGTCACATTGACTTTTATTTATGGGTTATCTCATAACCCAGAACCAGGTCTGCATCCCAAATGGCAACCTATTTTCTGTGCACTACTTGCCCAGGACTCATAGGGAATAGGTTGGCATTTTGGACACAGATGAACTCTCGCGTGCAGTCTGTCACAAGAGACTAATCTATGTCTTCATCCATTTTGTCAAAAGTCATTTGAAGTGGCCTATATATAGAAGTAAGGGTGTGATTCTTTATATCCCTTTCAGTGATTATTCTAATGTTTAATGACCAGGTTGTCACACCTGACTTCAGTTTGGCCCGCGGGCACACACACACACACACATTTTCAGAACAGCAGTGATTGCCAATGAAAGGGAATACATCTACCGAGCCCACTGCAAACAAACATATGTCTACTTGGCAGCTTAGTAAAAATATGTCTAGTTAGGAAAGCAAATAATCCTAGGTGATTGATTCCATTATTGGATTCAGGTGATTCTTGACTGTGCCTAACATATTTTGTCTAAAAGCATTATGCAGGCATGTCCATGTCTAACTCTAAGGTTTTGGACTACTGTAAGTACATGTGTAGGGTTGCAACATTTCTGGAATTGTCCAACTGTTTATGTTGTATGTGTGTCTATAGCGGTACTATAGTATTCATCTAATGAGGTTCAGTTTTCTTGTACTTATTACTAGTCTGACTGAGCAAACTGCCAAAAGTGTCTTTTTTTTCATAAAGAAACTTGGTTCTCTTTTGATAGATTCACTACATTACCAAAAGTATGTGGACACTTGCTCGTGGAACATCTCATTTCAAAATCATGGGCATTAATTTGGAGTATGCCCCCCTTTGCTGCAATAACAGCCTCCAATCTTCTGGGATGGCGTTCTACTAGGTGTTGGAACATTGCTGCGGGGACTTGCTTCCATTCAACCACAAGAGCGTTAGTGAGTTTCGGCACTGATGTTGGGCGTTTAGGCCTGGCTCGCAGTCGGCGTTCATCCCAAAGCTGTTCGATGGGGTTGAAGTCAGGACTCTGTGCAGGCCAGTCAAGTTCTTCCACAGATCTTGACAAACCATTTCAGTATGGACCTCCCTTTGTGCATGGGGGCATTGTCATGCTGAAACAGGGAAGGGCATTCCCCAAACTGTTGCCACAGTTTCACTTCACTGGAACTGAGGGTCCTAGCCCAAACCATGAAAAACAGCCCCAGACCATTATTCATCCTCCACCAAACTTTACAGTTGTCACTATGCATTGGGGCCCGTAGCGTTCTCCTGGCATCCGCCAAACACAGATTATTCCGTCGGACTGCCAGATTGTGAAGCATGATTCATCACTCCAGAGAACACGTTTCCACTGCTCCAGAGCCCAATGGCGGCGAGCCTTACACCACTTCAGCCGACACTTGGTATTGTGAATGGTTCTCTTACGCTTGTGTGCGGCTGCTTGGCCATGGAAATCCATTTCATGAAGCTCCTGACCAACAGTTATTGTGCTGACATTGCTTCCAGAGGCAGTTTGGAACTCAGTAGTGAGTGTTGCAACTGAGGAAAGGCGATTTTTACGGGTTACGTGTTTCAGCACTCGGCAGTCCCGTTCTGTGAGCTTTTTTGGCCTACCACTTCGTGGCTGAGTCGTTGTTGCTCCTAGACGTTTCCACTTCATAATAACAGCACTTACAGTTGATAGGGGCAGCTCTAGCAGGGCAGAAATTTAACGAACTGACTTGTTGGAAAGGTGGCATCCTATGAAGAAAGTCACTGAGCTCTTCAGTAAGGCCATTCTACTGTCAATGTTTGTCTATGGAGATTGCATGGCGGTGTGCTTGATTTTATACACTTCTGGTTGAAATAGCCAAATCCACTAATTTGAAGGGGTGTCCACATACTTTTGTTTATACTGTGTAGTGTATAGAACCTGTCAAAAGTTTGGCCACACCTACTCATTCAAGGGTTTTTCTTTATTTGTACTATTTTCTGCATTGTACAATAATAGTGAAAACATCAAAACTATGAAATAACACATATGGAATCATGTAGTAACCAAAAAAAAGTGTTTTTATATGTGTATATATAAATATATATATATATATATATATATATATATATATATATATATATATATATACAGTGAGAGAGAAAAGTATTTGATCCCCTGCTGATTTTGTACGTTTGCCCACTGACAAAGAAATGATCAGTCTATAATTTTAATGGTAGGTTTATTTGAACAGTGAGAGACAGAATAACAACAAAAAAATCCAGAAAAACGCATGTCAAAAATTGTATAAAGTGATTTGCATTTTAATGAGGGAAATAAGTATTTGACCCCTGTGCAAAACATGACTTAGTACTTGGTGGCAAAACCCTTGTTGGCAATCACAGAGGTCAGACGTTTCTTGTAGTTCGCCACCAGGTTTGCACACATCTCAGGAGGGATTTTGTCCCGCTCCTCTTTGCAGATTTTCTCCAAGTCATTAAGGTTTCGAGGCTGACGTTTGGCAACTCGAACCTTCAGCTCCTTCCGCAGATTTTCTTTGGGATTAAGGTCTGGAGACTGGCTAGGCCACTCCAGGACCTTAATGTGCTTCTTTTTGAGCCACTCCTCTGTTGCCTTGGCTGTGTGTTTTGGGTCATTGTCATGCTGGAATACCCATCCACGACCCATTTTCAATGCCCTGGCTGAGGGAAGGAGGTTCTCAACCAAGATTTGACGGTACATGGCCCCGTCCATCGTCCCTTTGATGCGATGAAGTTGTCCTGTCCCCTTAGCAGAAAAACACCCCCAAAGTGTAATGTTTCCACTTCCATGTTTGACGGTGGGGATGGTGTTCTTGGGGTCATTGGCAGCATTCCTCCTCCTCCAAACTTGGCGAGCTCCATTTTGGTCTCATATGACCACAACACTTTCACCCAGTTGTCCCAATCGTTCAGATGTTCATTGGCAAACTTCAGACGGGCATGTATATGTGCTTTCTTGAGCAGGGGGACCTTGCAGGCGCTGCAGGATTTCAGTCCTTCACGGCGTAGTGTGTTACCAATTGTTTTCTTGGTGACTGTGGTCCCAACTGCCTTGAGATCATTGACAACATCCTCCCGTGTAGTTCTGGGCTGATTCCTCACCGTTCTCATGATCATTGCAACTCCACGAGGTGAAATCTTGCATGGACCTCCAGGCCGTGGGAGATGGACAGTTCTTTTGTGTTTCTTCCATTTGCGAATAATCGCACCAACTGTTGTCACCGTCTCACCAAGCTGTTTGGCGATGGTCTTGTTGCCCATTCCAGCCTTGTCTACGTCTACAATCTTGTCCCTGACATCCTTGGAGAGCTCTTTGGTCTTGGCCATGGTGGAGAGTTTGGAATCTGATTGATTGATTGCTTCTATGGACAGGTGTCTTTTATAGAGGTAACAAACTGAGATTAGGAGCACTCCCTTTAAGAATGTGTTTCTAATCTCAGCTCGTTACCAGTATAAAAGACACTTGGGAGCCAGACATCTTTCTGATTGAGAGGGGGTCAAATACTTATTTCCCTCATTAAAATGCAAATAAATTTTATAACATTTTTGACCTTCGTTTTTCTGGATTCTTTTGTTGTTATTCTGTCTCTCACTGTTCAAATAAACCTACCATTAAAATGATAGACTGATCATTTCTTTGTCAGTGGGCAAACGTACAAAATCAGCAGTATATATATATATATATATGTATTTTCTTTTTTTGAGAGATTTGGTGAATTTCTTTCCTTTTAACGCATTTGAGCCAATCAATTGTGTTGTGACAAGGCACAGTGGTATACAGAAGATAGCCTATTTGGTAAAAGACCAAGTCCATATTATGGCAAGAACAGCTCAAATAAGAAATTACTTTAAGACATGAAGGTCAGTCAAACAGACACATCTCAACATCAACTGTTCAGAGGAGACTGCGTGAATCAGGCCTTCATGGTCAAATTGCTGCAAAGAAACCACAACTAAAGGACACCAATAAGAAGAATAGACTTGCTTGGGCCAAGAAACATGTGCAATGGATATTAGACCAGTGTAAATCTGTCCTTTGGTCTGATGAGTCCAAACTTTTCATTTTTGATTCCAACCGCCATGTCTTTGTGAGACGCAGAGTAGGTGAACAGATGATCTCCGCATGTGTGGTTCCCACCATAAAGCATGGAGGAGGTGTGATGGTGTGGGGGTGGTTTGCTGGTGACACTGTGAGTGATTTATTTAGAATTCAAGGCACACTTAACCAGGATGGCTACCACAGCATTCTGCAGCGATATCATTTGTTTTTCAACAGGACAATGACCCAACACACCTCCAGGCTGTGTAAGGGCAATTTGACCAAGAAGGAGAGTGATGGAGTGCTGCATCAGATGACCTGGTCTTCACAATCTCTTGACCTCAACCCAATTGAGATGGTTTGGGATGAGTTGGACCGCAGAGTGAAAGAAAAGCAGCCAACAAGTGCTCAGCACATGTGGGAACTCCTTCAAGACTGTTGGAAAAGCATTCCTCATGAAGCTGGTTGAGTGCCAAGAGTGTGCAAAGCTGTCGTCAAGGCAAAGGGTGACTGCTTTGAAGAATATTTGTTTTTTTTGTTATTTAATAGTTTTGATGTCTTCACCATTATTCTACAGTGATGAAAATAGTAAAAATTATGAAAAACCCTGGAATGAGTAAGTGTGTCCAAACGTTTGACTGGTTCTGTATGTCTATAATGTTTCTCAGTCCGTGACAGACAGCTTATGGCTTATGGTCTACATGGTTCAGCCAACTAGAACCAGGCTTAAGGAGTAACAGGGCATTGTGCTCCGTGCCTAGATCCCAAATGGCACCCTATTCCCATATGAAGTGCACTACTTTTAGTGCACTATAGGGAATAGGGTGTCATTTGGGACGCACCCCGTGAGTAGTAACCAGTGACAGATCCACAGGCGTGACGGTGAGCTTTGCAGACGGATCCCTTTAAACTCCCAGGGCTTTAGAGCAGCAACACTACTGTGTCTGCGGGGCTGATGCCTTCCTTTGTCACAGAGCTGCTAAGCTCCCAATGCAAATATAAAGTGAATAGTGTGTCGCTTCTACTTCACATCACTGGGCCTTACTGTCCGGCTACTGTATGGAGTGGAGAGAGAGAGGGAGAGGGAGTCAAAGAGGGTCATTTAAGGTCTTTATCAATCTATCTCTCTTTTATAGAAGAGAGGAATGGAGTAATATTGTGAAGCAGGACAAGCCAGCAGCAAGGTGACTGTTACATCTTTTGTTTATGTGTTTGTGTCTTCGAAATGTATGTGCTTGTGTGTGTGTGTGTGTGCTAGTTCATGTATATTGTGTCTGTGTATGTACACTATGTCTGTCTGTATTATGCTAATTGTGTCTATGCTAGCTCTGCCCATGGTGTCATGGTGTAGAAAGTTAAAGCTCAGACACACTGGTAGGATTGTCAAACGTTTGCCTGCCGACAATACTTAGCACCTCTGAACAGAGTCAAGTCAATCTCTTCTGTGTTCTCACAGCAAAGACCTTGATGTCGTCTGCCACTCATCCTTGTTCAAATACTCCAAACCAGAAAGTAGCGTTGTTTGGCAATGCTTGTGTGTTCCTTAGTTTATGGTCTAGATTCCAATGTTAGCTAGCTGCTCTAATATTGCTATAGAATTCCCCTGTTGATACTCACCGGCCTCAGCTAGATAACTACCCAGCAAGATGACAACGAAACAATTTAATTCACTCTCCATAATCCCGTACTGCCAGTGCCAGCCCATAACCAAATGTTTAGATAGCTAGCTAATGTTAGCATATTCACTAGCTTGCTAAGGACACTGCACTAACTCAGCAGCTGTTTCATGGAAACTAGCTAATCCATTTGGATTTAATTATAATGTCAATACTAGCTACAGTGGTGATTTAGCTTGGAGGAAGTATTTAGTGTTGTGTGCATTGCATCTGTGTACTTAGCTAGCATCCCACATCAGATATGCAGTGTGACAGGCTCATGATATTTTACCTTTATTTAACTAGGCAAGTCAGTTAAGAACAAATTCTTATTTTCAATGACGGCCTAGGAACTGCCTGTTCAGGAGCAGAACGACAGATTTGTACCTTGTCAGCTCGGGGGTTTGAACTTGCAACCTTCCGGTTACTAGTCCAATGCGCTAACCACTAGGCTACCCTGCCACATGGATGGACTTAACAGTGGATGTACAGAGAATGCCCTATTATTTTTCTTTTTGTTGTCACTCCTGTTGGCTCGTGCTCTCTGATTGGCTCAAAGTCAAGTTGTTGGTCACTGCATTGCGATTCCATATGTAGAAAATGGCAGGTTCGTCACTACTGTGTCGGCACACAGCAGGTACCACTTTTCTTCTAGCAAGAGAAGGAATGGCCTCCCACTGATAAGAACATATCGGCAGTGAGATTTTTTCATGAAACACACCGAGAATCTCACTGCCGATAGGATTCTTATCACAGTAGGAGGCCGTTATTATTACCGTGTGAATCAGGTGACTTTAGAGGTGTGTAAAGAATGCAGCTAGGCTCTATACAATCTGGATCGCTAAAGCGTTACAGATTGCGCAATAGAAACTTAAAGGTAATTTCCAGATTGAGACAACATATGCAGTGTTTACGGTGAGTGCAGTCTCCACTAACGCGGGAACATTGTCTTTACATTTCAATCACGCAATAATGCTGAACTTCCACTATATGGATTGAATAGAGCCTCTAAGGTTGTATCCCAAATTGCACCCTTATGAGGATCGACGCTGGAGACGAGAAGTAGGAACAGGGAGAACATTTATAAAACAATGGACATGAAACAGAACAGGAACAGCGTCTGGACAGGGGAAAAATAACGACGTCAATGCTGACACAGGGAACAAACTGAGGAAGACAGATATAGAGGGGGTAATCAACAAAGTAATGGAGTCCAGGTGAGTCCAATATTGCTCAGCTGCGCGTAGTGATGGTGACAGGTGTGCGTAATGAAGGGCAGGCTTGCGCCCTCGATCACCAGAGAGGAGGAGCGGGAGCAGGCGTGACCACCCTATTCCCTACATAGTGCACTACTTTGACCAGAGTAGTGCATTTAGTGGGGAATAGAGTGCCATTTGGGATGTAGACTAAGATACAATCTGATTAAGATCCAGGCACTCCGCCAACCCCCCGAGGCATAGGATATGGCCCTAAAAAACAATGTGACGGAAGATAAATGCTCAGTGTTCAAACTCTTGACTTCAGGGTACTCTCTTTCTTTCATTGTCCCCTCTTTGGCCTGATTCTCCTCTACTCCTCTCCTCTATCCATCTATGCTCCATTCCTCTCCTCCATCCATCCATCCTCCACTTCTCTTCTCAAATCAGGCAGGCTGTCAGAGGGAGCTACGTTTTGCTGAACAACGGGTAATTGAGATGTCCCATCTTGCTCTTAAAAGAAATGGAGGGATTGTCGAGTTTCCTATTAAATTATTAACACACAGCCCCTGGCGTAGCCCCATGCAGCCGAGCTGAGCTAGAGATCTGGTTTCCTGGCTAGGAGGAGAGTGGATGCCATGTTCCCTTTCCTCTCCCTCCCTTGTCCCTTCCTTCTCCCCTGCACAAGGCCAATGTGTCGAGGGCTAGGCAGAGGCTAGATGGATCCATTAAAGAAGGAATATGATCCAAGAGTGTGACATAAAAATAGAGAAGACGAAGAGGAATGTGGCATCGGCTTAACCAAGGAAATGCAATACGCCTAGTCTGCCCGAGGACATACGATACTGTAGTGTGTTACAGCAGAGAGCATAACAGGTGGATTCATAGCCCAACATACACGTAACTATAGGATTAATGTATATTTCAAAGCATAGTTGGCTTGATAAAGAGTGTTGTACTAAAAGTGTACTATACGTTTTCTAACCCTCTATTGTACACATTTTGTTTTTTCAATACATACGTACGCTACGGTCACAAGACGCAGGACTCCTTATGGTCCCTAGAATTTCTAAGCAAACAGCTGGAGGCGGGGCTTTCTCCTATAGAGCTCAATTTTTATGGAACGGTCTGCCTACCCATGTCAGAGATGCAGACTGTGTCTCGACCTTTAAGTCTTTACTAAAGACTAATCTCTTCAGTGGGTCATATGATTGAGTGTAGTCTGGCCCAGGGGTGTGAAAGGTGAACGATGAGGCACTGGAGTAACAAACCACCCTTGCTGTCTCTGTTTGGCTGGAATCCCTCTCTCCACTGGGATTCTCTGTCTCTGACTCTACAACAGGGGCTGAGTCACTGGCTTACTAGTGCTCTTCCATGCCGTTCCTAGGAGGGGTGCGTCACGTCGTGCCAGGCTTTTTTCGCTATAATTGACTTGAGTGGGTTGAGTCCCTGACGTGGGGGGGTGCTTTGGCAAAGTGGGTGGGGTTATATCCTGCCTGGTTGTTCCTGTCCTGGGGTATCGTCGGACAGGGCAACAGTGTCTCCCAAACCCAGTGTCTCCCAAGTCTCAGCCTCCAGTATCTATGCTGCAATAGTCTATGTGCTGGGGGGCTAGGGTCAGTCTGTTTTATCTGGTGAAATTCCCCTGTCTTATATGGTGTCCTGTGTGAACTTAAGTATGCTCCCTCTAATTCTCTCATCTCTCTCTCTCTCCTGGAGGACCTGAGCCCTAGGACCATGCCTCAGGACTACTTGGCCTGACGACTCCTGGTTGTCCCCATCCCCAATCCATCTGGTCGTGCTGCAGTTTTGCCTGTGGCTATGGATCCCTGACTTGTTCACTAGACGTGCTACCTTGTCGTGCTGCTGCTCCAGTTTCAACTGTTCTGCCTGTGGCTATGGAACCCTGACGTGTTCACTAGACGTGCTACCTTGTCGTGCTGCTGCTCCAGTTTCAACTGTTCTGCCTGTGGCTATGGAACCCTGACGTGTTCACTAGACGTGCTACCTTGTCGTGCTGCTGCTCCAGTTTCAACTGTTCTGCCTGTGGCTATGGAACCCTGACGTGTTCACTAGACGTGCTACCTTGTCGTGCTGCTGCTCCAGTTTAAACTGTTCTGCCTGTGGCTATGGAACCGTGACTTGTTCACTAGACGTGCTACCTTGTCGTGCTGCTGCTCCAGTTTCAACTGTTCTGCCTGTGGCTATGGAACCCTGGCGTGTTCACTAGACGTGCTACCTTGTCGTGCTGCTGCTCAAGTTTCAACTGTTCTGCCTGTGGCTATGGAACCCTGACGTGTTCACTAGACGTGCTACCTTGTCGTGCTGCTGCTCCAGTTTCAACTGTTCTGCCTGTGGCTATGGAACCCTGACGTGTTCACCGGACGTGCTACCTGTCCCAGACCTGCTGTTTTCCACCTTCCCTCTCCCTCTCTCTCTCTCTCTCTCTCTCCCTCCCACTCTACTGCACCTGCTGTCTTGACCTCTGAGTGCTCGACTATGAAAAGCGAACTGACATTTACTCCTGAGGTGCTGACCTGTTGCACCCTCTACAACCACTGTGATTATTATT
This sequence comes from Oncorhynchus nerka, assembly GCF_034236695.1. Classification (NCBI taxonomy): domain Eukaryota; kingdom Metazoa; phylum Chordata; class Actinopteri; order Salmoniformes; family Salmonidae; genus Oncorhynchus; species Oncorhynchus nerka. The sequence goes on along the minus strand of NC_088419.1, from coordinate 18,346,505 downwards.
TGACCCTGCTGGTCATCTATGAATGTTTGAACATCTTGAAGAACGATCTGTCCTTAATGGCCATGTACTGTACTCTTATAATCTCCAACCGGCACAGCCAGAAGAGGACTGGCCACCCCTCAGAGCCTGGTTCCTCTCTAGGTTTCTTCCTAGGTTCCTGCCTTTCTAGGGAGTTTTTCCTAGCCACTGTACATCTACACCTGCATTGCTTGATGATTGGGGTTTTATGTTGGGCTTCTGTATAAGCACTTTGTGAGATCTGCTGATGTAAATACATTTGATTTGATGTCATCTCAAATGGCACCATATTCCCTTTATCACAACTGTTGACCAGGGCTCTGGTCGCTATACTAAACAAACACACATACAAATAAACAGACCACTAAACTCCCCTAAGTAGTACGAGTAAACCCCTCCAAATCAACCCAGAGCCAGTGGAAGATGTAAAGGACAGATTGACCTTTACTGGGGGGAGGGGCTGGTCCAACTCAAGGTGTTATAAATGTTTTTTTTACCAGGCATTTGAGACATTTAATGGACATCCATATGCATTCAGATCCAACCTGGCATCATCAAAAATCGAGGGATGTTGGCCAAATCAGCCATATTTACGTGTCCTTAAAAACAGTCTATAACAAATGACATAAACACTATCCCTTGTGTTTCTATGTGTAGAATACGCAAAACGTTATTGGCCATTTTTTAAAAGATTTTTTGGCTACTTTCCTAAAACTATAATTGTCCAACTCACAGTTCAGCTGTTCAGATTTGAGCACTAAATGTTTCAGGGCACTGCATGCAAAGGCCTTAAGGCTTACAGTTGGTGTCCACTGTGTGATATGAACATTTCAATAAATATATATAGCCTATATAAAGGAAGAGAAGCTTCGGCCTAACCCCAGAGAGAGAGATATCTTGGAACGGTGGCTTGGTACAACACAGACAAGCATTCATTTATGTCAGATGGCTACTGCGTCTGCTGTACAGAGATAGATGTAAGGAGGGTCATTCATACATTTTCCATTCAAATATTTTGTATGAAGACAAACATTATATTCTTAGGTTATAGGAGTAACTCTGGTAGGCCTGAAACAGTCTTCCTCACCTCAATTTCAATTGTCAGAATCAGTTGGAGCACCGGGGCACTCTGCCTTCATATCATGGGCCTGCGGTAGCTACCAAACCTTCATAAAAGTGTCTAAACTTTATTAGGCTAATATCGAAAGTAAGTCAAGTCATAGTTCATAGTGAAAATACAAGCAGAAGAGTAAACAAGTGTCACGCCCTGACCTTAGTATTCTTTGTTTTCTTTATTATTTTGGGTAGGTCAGGGTGTGACATGGGTGATATGTGTGTTTTTGTCTTATTCTAGGGTGTTTGGATTGTCTAGGGTTTTTTGTAGATTTATGGGGTTGTTTTCATCTAGGTGTTTATGTTGGCCTATGGTTGCCTAGATTGGTTCTCAATTAGAGGCAGGTGTTTATCGTTGTCTCTGATTGGGAACCATATTTAGGCAGCCATCTTCTTTGGGTATTTCGTGGGTTATTGTCTATGTTATGTTGCACGTTAGTACATTGGTTATATAGCGGTCACGGTCGTCTTATTCGTTTTTGTTGTTTTTGTTTAAGTGTTCTTCGTGTTCTTCATTAATAAAGAATGTATTCTAACCACGCTGCGCTTTGGTCTACTCCATACGACGATCGTGACAACAAGAGAAAAAACCCGCTACCCTCCCCTGTGCCCCAAAAAACCCAATCAACCCTCCCCTACTTTGGACCACCTCCCCAGTAAATGTTGATCTGTCCCTAAAATGAAGTGTACAGACTGCATAAAAAGTGGTGCACTATAAAGGGAAGGGGGTGTCATTTGGGACGATACCTCAGTGTACATGTCTGAAGCTCAGATGGGGTCTGTTAGACAGGTACCAGGCCATCAGCAGCATGGCCCCTGAGAGACACGAACCCTTGGGACCCGTGGAGGGGGAAGAGAGAGAACGGGCCCAGGAGAATGGAGCAGAGGGTGCCATCTGATTTGTGTGTGTGTGTCAGAGTATATGTGTGTGTCGGTGAGGGTGTGTATGTGTGTGTCTGTGAGGGTGTGTGTGTGTGTGTGTCAGAATATGTGTGTGAGTGTGTTTGTGTGTCTGTGAAGGTGTGTGTGAGTGTGTCAGATTATGTATGTGTGTGTGTGTCTGTGAGGGTGTGTGAGTGTGTGTGTGTGTGTGTGTCAGAGTATGTGTGTGTGTCTGTGATGGTGTGTGTGTGTGTGTCTGTGAGGGTGTGTGTGAGTGTCAGAGTATGTGTATGTGTGTGTGTGTTTGTGTGTACATATATATTTACATTTGAGTCATTTAGCAAACACTCTTATCAAGAGCGACTTACTGTTAGTATATGTGTGTGTTTATGTGCATGTGTGTGTGGGTGTGTGCGTGCTTTCAAACTTGCGCCAATTACAGCAGTGTGACAGAAGCAGGACAGTACTGACAGACCCCTGCCCTGAGGCAGACACCCATCAACCCACCACACACCGTCAGCATGGTGTGTGTGTGTGTGTGTGTGTGTGTGTGTGTGTGTGTGTGTGTGTGTGTATGCATGCATGTGTGTGTAGACCCTGAGACGACATAGTGGGAGGCGGGGGTTGGGGGTGGGTGGGTGGGGTGGTTGGCACACCATCCAGGGGGGAGGAGAAGAAAGGGGAGCAAAACTTGGACTGACACCAGAATCTCCGTCAGGAGAAATGCTGAGGGATAAGCTGATGTCTTATGTATTCTATGCATAGGATGACTTTAGGCTGCCCAGTGGGGTTAGTCACACTGAATTACAGGCTTTTCTACTGAGCTGAGGCATCAGGCGGTTAGTTACTGAGGGTTGTTGCTCCTGAGACCGATACCTTACTAGATAGTGAGAGGAGTAAGAGTGACTCCATACGCAGTGTATTCTGCTTTCACTATCACAGTACTCTGTGTTAAATACACTCACACCAAGACTAAAGGCTGGTAGCTGAGCACAGGGATCCTGTTCTTTTCCTAGTGGTCAGACAGCTGTGGTCCACAGGTGCACAACTCACCCAGGTGTTCCATCATCCCTTCTTTTTTATTTATTTTATTCTCTCCCTTATTTTGACCAGGTAAGTTGGATCTGTATTCTAAATGGCACCCTAGTCCCTATGTTATGCACTACTTTTGACCAGGGCCAGGGTTATATTCAGAAGTAGTACACTATGTATAGAATAGGGTGCCATTTGGGATGAAACCCAAGGCTTTCAGCATATAGGAGTAAAACCATAAATAATTATTAATGTATGCAAGCTGTACAGTACAGTACATACAGTATAAATGCATAGGGGGAAATATGTGATTAGCAGGTTCTATGATTAATTAATATGTTGGGGCTGTGGTTAGACAGTAGACCGACAGGACTAAAATACATGTTGGCTCATTAAAGGGATGCGGTTCAGAGCATGCAATCAATTGAATGAAAATGTAGATATGTATTTTTTACTGTAATAACTTCCTCACTTCATTGGTCAGCCATCTCAGGCCTTTACTGCATTATACTGTAATACACTACCTGTGCATCCTAAATGGCACCCTATTCCCTATTTAGTGCACCACTTTTGACTAGGGCCCATATGGCTCTGATTAAAAGTAGTGCACTATATAGGGAATAGGGTGCCATTTGAGACGTAGCAGTAGAGTAGCTAGTAATCGTCTCTTACGCTGTCATTCTGTCTTTTGCATCACAGCACACCTGTTATTAGACACATAGATGGAATGGAAAGCTCTTTTGGTGAAGTGGTGGAGCGTTGAGCAATCAGATGAGCGCTAATGCCTTTTCCCTACAGTCTATCTAATGGAACCTCCCGGACCCCAACATTAATATTTAAACGCTGACAAGTCTCACTCCTACTTAGTTCTGTCTGTAAGCACATGAGACAGGCCCTCGCTTCTGATCACAGCCTTTCAACACTGACATACCACGACTTACTGCTCCCCCCTCCGAGGCACTACCATAAACAGCCGCCAGGCACGAGGAGGAGGAGGTATGGCGAACAACAACAATGCAGCACAACCTCACTCGTACAGGAGTTATAGGAATCACGGCATGGAGTTCAAACCGTTGCCGCGGTAATTCTCTCTGACACGGTTGACGTCCCTGGCCTGAATGTCTGTTGTCACCGTCAGGGAGGAGAGGGTGGGGGTGAGGGGTATTGGGTTAATGTCAATGGACCCTGGGCTCACCTGAAGGCTAAGACGGGGGACGGGGAAGACACCAGTTGGGCCTCTGGCTGGCTCCCTCTGTGTATATCTCAATACTATGTATCCCAGAGGGGAGCAGGGGATAAACAGTGACAGTGTCACGCAACCAGTCTGACCTGGGTCAAAGATGTGGCACGTAGCTCAGCCAGGCAGGCAGGCAGGCAGGCAGGCAGGCTCAGAGGACATGTAGGGCAGGCAGCGTGCCAGTGAATAATGTAGGTTATCTGTCACATGATGTCACTATGAAGAGTGTGTTCATACTCCTACTGATATGACAGGTGTGAACAGAACAGCATGTGGATGGGGTAGGACAGCAGTAGTAGTGGTGGTGGTGGTGGTGGTGGGTAGTTGTCATGGATGGCTTGGCTTCAATTCTGCCTGGTTACTGTCTGTTACTGGGTAGGATTTGATTTACAGTAGGCTCAGCCAATCCACAGCAGGGCAAACAGGTAGTACAGAGTAAACTGTAAACATATTTTTCATAATGTCTGTATTTACAGACAGAAACACCAGGGTGATATTTAGCCTTTCTTCTGATAACGGATTTAAAAATATGGCACTGAATTAAGATAATAAAAGGTAAATCACACTCAGAGAGCAGTCTTGTCCAGAAATCATCTGCAGCCAGGACGTGAATAGAGAGAAGGGACGTCTGCATACTAAGAGCTGTGACTTTTCATAGCAGGTTAGGAGAGCATTTTCACAAACCGTAACCCTTTTCCTAAACTTAACCTAATTATCCTAACCTGCTACATTAATTCTCATTAGCTCAGTAGCTGTGCATGGGTAAAATCACTGGGGAATCCAAGCCAGAAGAAAATGCCATATTACAACCTATGTGTTATGGTAACGGCCTTGTTTGCTCTATAACCTGTCAGTTCATATGCCACTGTGATATATATAGACCAGATATATTCAACAACAGAACTGGAGAGGAACCTCTGTCCGGTGAAGTCCACGAAGCATATTGCATGTAGCAAACAGTCACACGACCTACAGCAGGGTCAAGCAAGTTAATGTTTCAGAGATTTTTGGACTACTGAACAACTATTGATTCAGAACCAGGGAGAGTTACCGCAAGTCGCAAAGACAACAGGAACTGCCTCCACCATTCCAGCACTATTTACACTTCACCATTTCAACATCATCAAATCACCTATGATTTGCTCGCTGTTTTCCCTTGAATTCAAATCTACGGGCGGCAACAATGTCATCCTCTTTTTGACCCAACAGGATGCGATAGATGGGCTAGACAAACACGGACAGAGGGGCGCAGTTGCTTTCTCCGGCGAGACGCGTTCAGCTTCTTGCGAATTGAAGGAAAATAATGAAACACAGAGAGATGAAAGATACATTATTTTATATACGGTGCATTCGGAAAGTATTCAGACCCCTTGACTGTTTCCACATTTTGTTACGTTGCAGCCTTATTCTAAAATGGATCAAATTCATATTTATTTTTTTCCTCATCAATCAAGCAAAAACAGGTTTTTAGAAATGTTTGTAAATGTCTAAAAATACATTTAAAAAATACCTTATTATCATAAGTATTCAGAACCTTTGCTATGAGACCCGGTGCATCCGTTTTCCAATGATCATCCATTTAGTTTTTTACATTTTTAATTGAACCTTTATTTAACTAGGCAAGTCAGCTAAGAACAAATTCTTATTTACAACGATGGCCTACCAGAAGGCAAATGGCCTCCTGCAGGGACAGCGGGCTGAGATTAAAAATTAAAAATTAAAAATTAAATAAAAATAGAGAAGAGAGACACCACAAGACTACATAAAGAGAGACCTAAGACAACAACATAGTATGGCAGCAACACATGAAAACATAGCATGGTAGCAACACAACATGACAACAACATGGTAGCAACACAACATGACAACAACATGGTAGCAACACAACATGATAACAACATGGTAGCAACACAACATGACAACAACATGGTAGCAACACAACATGACAACAACATGGTAGCAACACAACATGACAACAACATGGTAGTGACATAACATGGCAGCAGCATATGGTAGCAGCACAAGCCATGGTACAAACATGATTGGGCACAGACAACAGCACAAAGGGCAAGAAGGTAGAGACAACAATGCATCAAGTGAATTGAGATGTTTCTACAACTTCATTGGAGTCCACCTGTGATTAATTAAACTGATTGGACATGATTTGGAATAGCACACACCTGTCTAAATAAGGGACCACAGTTGACAGTGCATGTCAGAGCAAAAACCAAGCCATGAGGTCGAAGGTATTGTCCATCGAGCTCAGAGACAGGATTGTGTTGATGCACATATCTGGGAAATGGTACCAAAAAATGTCTGCAGCATTGAAGGTCCCCAAGAACACAGTGGCCTCCATCATTCTTGGAACCATCATTCTTCTTCCCCATCCAACCTAACAGAAATGATCTGCAGTGAAGAATGGGAAAACTCCCCAAATACAGGTGTACCAAATGAAGACTTTGAGGCTGTAATCACTGCCAAAGGTGCTTCAAGTACTGAGTAAAGGGTCTGAATACTTAAGTAAATGTGAATTTATAAAAACCAGTTTTTGCTTTGCCATTACAGGGTATTGTGTGTAGATTGATGAGATAAAAAATATATTTTATCCATTTTACAATAAGGCTGTAACAGATTTTTTGGGGAAAAAGTCAAAGGGTCTGAATACTTTCCGAAGGCACTGTATATTTTTCTTGGTCATTTTTTTGGGGAAGCCTGGCGTTCCTTGACATCCATGAATACAGGCCACCGCCTCACCACCTGCAAAAGTTCTCCTAACCTGCTACGAAAAGTCATAGCTGGAAGTGTCGTGTTTTTAGGAGCTGATATTTCTCTCTCTGAGATTTCTCTCTTTGGTCTGCACTCCATCTCTAAGTCTGCCTCCAAAATGGCACCCTATTCCCTATTTAATGTACTACTTAGGATATAGCGTGCCATTTGGGATGCAGCCTGCTATAGGGCTGGAGGAGGCTGTGAGGCAATTAAAAATAAAAGCTAGTCTGATTGGAACATCAACTGGATTGAAATGACTTTGTGTCTGAGTACTATCCATGCATCTCCCACAGCTGCTGCAGACAGCCAGTCTGTAGTCAACCACCAATCAGCTAAAATCAGGGGCTCTTGTAGTCTGGGTGAGGAGGTTATAGAGATAGAGATACAGTGGGGAGAACAAGTATTTGATACACTGCTGATTTTGCAGGTTTTCCTACTTACAAAGCATGTAGAGGTCTGTATTTTTAAAAATCATAGGTACACTTCAACTGTGAGAGACGGAATCTAAAACAAAAATCCAGAAAATCACATTGTATGATTTTTAAGTAATTAATTTGCATTTTATTGCATGACATAAGTATTTGATACATCAGAAAAGCATAACTTAATATTTGGTACAAAAACCTTTGTTTGCAATTACAGAGATCATACGTTTCCTGTAGTTCTTGACCAGGTTTGCACACACTGCAGCAGGGATTTTGGCCCACTCCTCCATACAGACCTTCTCCAGATCCTTCAGGTTTCAGGGCTGTCACTGGACAATTTGGACTTTCAGCTCCCTCCAAAGATTTTCTATTGGGTTCAGGTCTGGAGACTGGCTAGGACACTCCAGGACCTTGAGATGCTTCTTACGGAGCCACTCCTTAGTTGCCCTGGCTGTGTGTTTCGGTTCGTTGTCATGCTGGAAGACCCAGCCACGACCCATCTTCAATGCTCTTACTGAGGGAAGGAGGTTGTTGGCCAAGATCTCGCGATACATGACCCCATCCACCCTCCCCTCAATACGGTGCAGTTGTCCTGTCCCCTTTGCAGAAAAGCATCCCCAAAGAATGATGTTTCCACCTCCATGCTTCACAGTTGGGATGGGGTTCTTGGGGTTGTACTCATCCTTCTTCTTCCTCCAAACACGGCGAGTGGAGTTTAGACCGAAAAGCTCTATTTTTGTCTCATCAGCCACATGACCTTCTCCCATTCCTCCTCTGGATCATCCAGATGGTCATTGACAAACTTCAGACGGGCCTGGACATGCGCTGGCTTGAGCAGGGGGACCTTGCGTGCGCTGCAGAATTTTAATCCATGGCGGCGTAGTGTGTTACTAATGGTTTTCTTTGAGACTGTGGTCCCAGCTCTCTTCAGGTCATTGACCAGGTCCTGCCGTATAGTTCTGGGCTGATCCCTCACCTTCCTCATTGATGCCCCACGAGGTGAGATCTTGCATGGAGCCCCAGACCGAGGGTGATTGACCGTCATCTACAATATGACCTGTTGACACTGTTGGATGTCTGAGTGGACTTTAGTAGGAAGGGTTGGATTGGATTTAGGAAATGAGATTTGACTGAACATTGAAACAGCAGTTTAATGAAAGCATAGGGGAACTATGATACAGTGTGAGTGGTGGTCCATACTTTTACCTCCACACTGTATAAGGTGTCAGGGAGAGAAAATGCACTTGTTAAACATTTCTGAACAAATTACAAAAATGTTTTGTAAATTACACCGTGTTAAATACGACCGTTTTTTGCAGAATCCCTCACACAAAAGCCTAATTTCCATATTCCGCCTTCTACACTGTCATTAGGGTGTTGACTGCTGCTGGCATATTAAAATAAGTAATGCGGTGCCACCGATTACCGCCATATATTTGATGCATGCTCCAGCTCGGGCTCTCTCCCGGGTCTTGATTGCAATTGATGAAGAGACACACACACACTTTAATAATCTCCCTCTGTGGGAGGTCCACTGATGATGAACAGCTCTGAGCTCAAAATGTACTCTCCACCACAGGAGGCTGTTGAGGGGAGGATGGCTCAGAGTAATGGCTGGAACGGAGAAAATGGAATGGTGTCAAACACATGGAAGCCATGTGTTTGATGTGTTCAATACAATTCCATTTATTCTGTTCCAGCCATTACTATGAGGGTGGCAGGTAACCTAGTGGTTAGAGCATTGGACTAGTAACCATTAGCCAAGATGGCATAGCAGTCAGACGTCTTTGTCCTGTCGTGTCCCTTGTATATCTTTTTACATATTTTTCTTCACATATCTTTTAAAAATATTTTCCTAAACCTCAACTTCTAAATACTCTCCTGCAACCCACCTCACCCAATGTGGCGTGGATCTGCTTTTTTCTAAAGTATTTCTATTTACTTCAGATCTGGAATCCCTCAACTGAAGCTAGCCAGCTAACTACTTACCAGCTAACAGTTAGCAAACCATTGATAGCGGTCATCAGCTAACCTTTAGCTCTGGAAAGCTCTCGCCAGTTCAAACAACGTGACTCAAACCAGAGCATAACGGACCATATCCCCGGATTCCTACCGCAAACTCTGAACATTTTCATCTGGATCTTTGCAACTAGCTAACCGCAATCCTGGGTGACCACTCCTGGCGTTTCCATCCCGGAGAAAGCACCAATTAGCCTGAAGCTAGCCCGGCCAGGGCTCCTGTGCTACCACCGAAGCCCACTCCTGGGCTACAATATCCAAACTCCTTCCACTGCCGGTACGGGACACGGAACCCCGCCAGTCCTCTACGACTGGAATCCCGACATAATCTGCCCGAGGATTCCAACAGGCCCCTCAGGCGCGATGCCCGCTGAAGATCCATTCTGCTAATCTGCTAGGCCTGCTAGCTACCTAGAGCTACTTGGAACCCTACTAATTCCACGACTGGTCTATCGACGTCACCGCACGAAGAGGCAAAAACAGACTTACCCCCATCTCGACGTCCCTCAAAGGCTAACTTGCTAGCCCCGATCTACTAACTGCAAGCTTGCCTGCCCCGGTCTGCTAACTGCTAGCCCCTGCTAACTGCTTGCTTGCTAACCCGGTCTGCTAACTGCTAGCTTGCCAGCACCAGTCTGCTAACTGCTAGCTTGTTTAGCCCCGGCCTACTAACTGTTAGCGTGTTAGCATCGGCCTACTAACTGTCTGAATCGCCATGTATTCCCAGTCAGCCCAACCACTCACTGGACCCATATGTTCACTTGGCTACGCATGCATCTCTCTAATATCAATATGCCTCGTCCATTACTGTCCTGGTTAATGATTACTGTCTTATTTCACTGTAGAGCCTCTAGCCCTGCTCAATGTGCCTTAACCAACCATGTTGTCCCACCTCCTACATATGCAATGAAATCACCTGGTTTAAACGTCTCTAGAGACCATATCTCTTGCATCATTACTCAATGCCTAGGTTTACCTCCAATGTACTCACATCCTACCTTACCTTTGTCTGTACACTATGCCTTGAATCTATGCTATCGTGCCCAGAAACCTTCTCCTTTTACTCTCTGTTCCGAACATGCTAGACGGCCAGTTCGTATAGCATTTAGACGTACCCTTATCCTACTTCTCCTCTGTCCCTCTGGTGATGTAGAGGTTAATCCAGGTCCTGCAGTGCCTAGCTCCACTCCCACTCCCCAGGTGCTCTCATTTGTTGACTTCTGTAACCATAAAAGCCTTGGTTTCATGCATGTTAACATTAGTAGCCTACTCCCTAAGTTTGTTTTACTCACTGCTTTAGCACACTCTGCCAACCTGGATGTCTTAGCCGTGTCTGAATCCTGGTTTAGGAAAACCACCAAAAACCCTGAAATCTCAATCACTAACTATAACATTTTCTGCCAAGATAGAGCTGCCAAAGGGGGCGGTGTTGCAATCTACTGCAAAGATAGCCTGCAGAGTTCTGTATTACTATCCAAGTCTGCACCCAACAATTTGAGCTTCTACTTCTAAAAATGTACCTTTCCAGAAACAAGTCTCTCACTGTTGCCGCTTGCTATAGACCTCCCTCTGCCCACAGCTGTGCCCTTAGTACCATATGTGAATTGATTGCCCCCCATCTATCTTCAGAGCTCGTGCTACAAGGTGACTTGAAACTGGGACATGCTTAACCTCTTCAGTCGACCCTCTACTTTTTTGAACATTCTGTTAAAAATCGCGCAACATTTCAGCGCCCTGCTACTCATGCCAGGAATATAGTATATGCATTTGCTTAGTCTGTGTGGATAGAAAACACTCAGACGTTTAAAAAACTGGTTAAATCACTGCTGTGGCTTTACCAGAACGGCATTTACATCGAAAAGCACAGGAAAAACTGATCACTGAAAATGGGGAAAATATATCCATGCGCTACTTGAACCCATTGATAAACGTGAACCACAATTAATTGACTGAGGTTGCAGTACCTACAGCTTCCACAGGGTGTCTAGAGTCTTGTCATTTCCCTTCGAGTTTTTTCTTGGTCAAACACATACAGGACACCGTATCTAATCCGGTCTAGGACCGGATATTTTCGTTGAGTTTCTAGCCGGACATTTTTCCAGACGGACAGCTAATAATCTTTACATCGCCTCCTGATGAATTTTATCGCTTATTAACGTTTACTAATACCTAAAGTTGCATTACAAACGTATTTCGAAGTGTTTTGTGAAAGTTTATCGTCGACTTTTTGAATTTTAAAAAATGACGTTACGTTTTGAAACAATGTTTTTTTCGTTTATCGCACAGTCTACATATAACGATATCTAGGCTTTATATGGACCGATTTAATCGAAATAAAGACCCAAATAGTGTTTATGGGACATCTAGGAGTGCCAACAAAGAAGATGGTGAAAGGTAATGAATGTTTTCTATTTTATTGTGCGGTTTGTGTAACGCCGAAATGCTAATTATTTTGTTTACGTCCCCTGTGGGTCTTTTGGGGTGTTGCATGCTATCAGATAATAGCTTCTCATGCTTTCGCCGAAAAGCATTTTAAAAATCTGACTTGTTGCCTGGATTCACAACGAGTGTAGCTTTAATTCGATACCCTGCATGTGTATTTTAATGAACTTTTGAGTTTTAACTAATACTATTAGCATTTAGCGTAGCGCATTTGCATTTCCAGAGCTCTAGTTGGGACGCAAGCGTCCCGGGTAGAAGCAACAGGTTAACACCCCGGCCATCCTACAATCCAAGCTTGATACCCTCAATCTCACACAAATTATCAATGAACCTACCAGGTACAACTCCAAATCCGTAAACACGGGAGATGTCCTCATAGATGTCATCCTAACTAACTCACCCTCCAAATACACCTCTGCTGTTTTCAATCAAGACCTCAGCGATCACTGCCTCATTGCCTGCGAGCAGGCCTTTCTAATTGACCTGGCCGGGGTATTCTGGAATGACATTGACCTCATCCCGTCAGTAGATGATGCCTGGCTATTCTTTAAAAGTGCCTTCCTCACCATCTTAAATAAGCATTCCCATTCCCAAAATGTATGTAACTTTTCAGGGAAGTTAGAAACAAATATACACAGGCAGTTAGGAAAGCTAAGGCTAGCTTTTTAAAACAGAAATTTGCATCCTGTAGTACTAACTCAAAAAAGCACCTCCTTCCAGCTGCCCACTGCTCTGAGGCTAGGAGACACTGTCACCACCGATAAATCCACTATAATTGAGAATTTCAACATGCATTTATCTACGGCTGGCAATGCTTTCCACCTGGCTACCCCTACCCCGGTCAACTGCCCAGTACCCTCCACAGCAATTCGCCAAATCCCCTACCATTTCCCCTTCACCCGAATCCAGATAGTTGATGTTCTGAAAGAGCTGCAAAATCTGGAACCCTACAAATCAGCCTGGCTAAACAATTTGGACCCTCTCGTTCTAAAATTATCTGCCGAAATTGTTGCAACACCTATTACTAGCCTGTTCAACCTCTTTCGTATCGTCTGAGATTCCCAGAGATTCGAAAGCTGCCGTGGTCATCCCCCTCTTCAAAGGGGCTGACACTCTAGACCCAAACTGCTACAGACCTATATCTATCCTACCCTGTCTTTCCAAGGTCTTCGTAACCAAGTTAACAAACAGATTACCGACCATTTCAAATCCCACCGTACCTTCTCCGCTATGCAATCTAGTTTCAGAGCTGGTCATGGGTGCACCTCAGCCACGCCCAAGGTTCTAAACGACATCATAACCGCCATCGATAAGAGACATTACTGTTTAGCCGTATTCATCGACCTGGCCAAGGCTTTCGACTCTGTCAATCCCCACATTCTTATTGGCAGACTCGACAGCCTTGGTTTCTCAAATGATTGCCTCGCCTGGTTTACCAACTACTTTTCAGACAGAGTTCAGTGTGTCTAATCGGAGGACCTGTTGTCCAGACCTCTGGCAGTCTCTATGGGGGTTCCACAGGGTTCAATCCTTGGGCCGACTCTCTTCTCTGTATACATCAATGATGTTGCTCTTGCTGCTGGTGATTGAGACACCTCTACGCAGACGACAACATTCTGTATACTTCTGGCCCCTCTTTGGACACTGATAACTAACCTCCAGACGAGCTTCAATGCCATACAACTCTCCTTCCGTGGCCTCCAACTGCTCTTAAATGCAAGTAAAACTAAATGCATGCTATTCAACCGATCACTGCCCGCACCTGCTCGCCCGTCCAGCATCACTACTCTGGACGGCTCTGACTTAGAATACGTGGACAACTACAAATACCTAGGTGTCTGGTTAGACTGTAAACTCTCCTTCCAGACTCACATTAAGCATCTCCAATCCAAAATTAAATCTATAATTGGCTTCCTATTTCGCAACAAAGCATCCTTCACTCATGCTGCCAAACATACCCTCGTAAAACTGACCATCCTACCCACCCTCGACTTCAGTGATGTCATCTAAAAAATTGGATCATATTACTCCAGTGCTAGCCTCTCTACACTGGCTTCCTGTCAAAGCAAGGGCTGATTTCAAGGTTTTACTGCTAACCTACAAAGCATTACATGGGCTACCTATCTCTCTGATTTGGTCCTGCCGTACATACCTACACGTACGCTACGGTCACAAGACGCAGGCCTCCTAATTGTCCCTAGAATTTCTAAGCATACAGCTGGATGCAGGGCTTTCTCCTATAGAACTCCATTTTTATGGAACGGTCTGCCTACCCATGTCAGAGACGCAAACTCGGTCTCAACCTTTAAGTCTTTACTGAAGACTCATCTCTTCAGTGGGTCATATGATTGAGTGTAGTCTGGCCCAGGAATGGGAAGGTGAACAGAAAGGCTCTGGAGCAACGAACCGCCCTTGCTGTCTTTGCCTGGCCGGTTCCCCTCTTTCCACTGGGATTCTCTGCCTCTAACCCTATTACAGGGGCTGAGTCACTGGCCTGCTGGGGCTCTCTCATGCCGTCCCTGGAAGGGGTGCGTCACCTGAGTGGGTTGATTCACTGATGTAGTCATCCTGTCTGGGTTGGCGCCCCCCCTTGGGTTGTTCCATGGCGGAGATCTTTGTGGGCTATACTCAGCCTTGTCTCAGGATGGTAAGTTGGTGGTGTGGGGGCTGTGCTTTAGCAAAGTGGGTGGGGTTATATCCTTCCTGTTTGGCCCTGTCGGGGGGTGTCCTCGGATGGGGCCACAGTGTCTCCTGACCCCTCCTGTCTCAGCCTCCAGTATTTATGCTGCAGTAGTTTATGTGTCGGGGGGCTAGGGTCAGTTTGTTTTATCTGGAGTACTTCTCCTGTCCTATTCGGTGTCCTGTGTGTATCTAAGTGTGCGTTCTCTAATTCTCTCCTTCTCTCTTTCTTTCTCTCTCTCGGAGGACCTGAGCCCTAGGACCATGCCCCAGGACTACCTGACATGATGACTCCTTGCTGTCCCCAGTCCACCTGGCCGTGCTGCTGCTCCAGTTTCAACTGTTCTGCCTTATTATTATTCGACCATGCTGGTCATTTATGAACATTTGAACATCTTGGCCATGTTCTGTTATAATCTCCACCCGGCACAGCCAGAAGAGGACTGGCCACCCCACATATGCTCTCTCTAATTCTCTCTTTCTTTCTTTCTCTCGGAGGACCTGAGCCCTAGGACCATGACCCAGGACTACCTGACATGATGACTCCTTGCTGTCCCCAGTCCACCTGACCGTGCTGCTGCTCCAGTTTCAACTGTTCTGCCTTATTATTGTTGGACCATGCTGGTCATTTATGAATATTTGAACATCTTGGCCATGTTCTGTTATAATCTCCACCCGGCACAGCCAGAAAAGGACTGGCCACCCCACGTAGCCTGGTTCCTCTCTAGGTTTCTTCCTAGGTTTTGGCCTTTCTAGGGAGTTTTTCCTAGCCACCGTGCTTCTACACCTGCATTGCTTGCTGTTTGGGGTTTTAGGCTGGGTTTCTGTACAGCACTTTGAGATATCAGCTGATGTACGAAGGGCTATATAAATACATTTGATTTGATTTGATTTGATCTATAAAATAGCCTCCAACACAGTGCCATCCGTTTTGTCACCAAAGTCCCATACACTACCCACCATTGCGACCTGTATGCTCTCGTTGGTTGGCCCTCGCTTCTTACTCGTCGCTAAACCCACTGGCTACAGGTCATCTACAAGTCTCTGCTAGGTAAAGCCCCACCTTATCTCAGCTCACTGGTCACCATAGCAGCACCCACTCGTAGCATGCGCTCCAGCAGGTATATCTCACTGGTCACCCCCAAAGCCAATTCCTCCTTTGGTCGTCTTTCATTCCAGTTCTCTGCTGCCAATGACTGGAAATAACTGCAAAAATCACTGAAGCTGGAGACTCATATCTCCCTCACTAGCTTTAAGCGCCAGCTGTCAGTAGCTCACAGATCACTGCACCTGTACATAGCCCATCTGTAAACAGCCAATCTATCTACCTACCTCATCCCCATACTGTATTTATTTATTTATCTTGCTCCTTTGCACCCCAGTACCTCTACTTGCACATTCATCTTCTGCCGATCTACCATTCCAGTGTGTAATTGCTATATTCTAATTACTTCACCACCATGGCCAATGTATTGCCTTAACTCCCTTATCTTACCTCATTTGCACTCACTCTATATAGACTTTTTGTTTTCTTTTGTTCTGCTGTATTATTGACTACGTTTTGTTTATTCCATGTGTTGTGTTGTTGTATGTGTAGAATTGCAATGCTTTATCTTGGCCAGGTCGCAGTTGCAGATGAGAACTACCTGGTTAAATGAAGGTGAAATAAAATTAAAAAGGTTGCAAGATTGAATCCCTGTGCTGACAAGGTAAACATCTGTAGTTCTGAGCTGTCATTGAAAAGAAGAATTTGTTTGTAACTGACATGCCTAGTTAAATCAATCAAAAATAAAATGAGCTGTCCTGCCCAATTAAGGTGCCAACGGCCATCCGTTGCTCTCCACACGCTGAAATACCTTTCTTTTCCCCTCTCCATATTGACAGTGCCTAGTGAAAGTCGACACACCCCTTGCACAGTCTTTACATTTACAAATTTACACTGGACGTATCACAGTTTTGACTTAAATCTACTTGAAAATCTCTGGCAAGACGTGAAAATGGCTGTCTAGCAATGATCAACAACCATTTTGACAGAGCTTGAAGAATTTTGAAAATAATAATATGCAAATGTTATACAATCCAGGTGTGGAAAGCTCTTAGAGACTGTACCCAGAAAGACACATCTGTAATCGCTGCCAAATGTGCTTCTACAAAGTACTGACTCAGGGCTGTGAATATTTATGTAAATAAGATATTTCTGTATTTCAATTTAAGTTAGCAACAATTTCTAAAAGTATGTTTTCACTTTGTCATTATGGGGTAGTGTGTATAATTCAAGGGTTATGAATACTTTCTGAAGGCACTGTACAGTAAGTCAGGACTGAGAGCGGACCATTTAGGAACACTCAACACCTCCTGGAAAGCAGTGGTGGAAAACGTGCCCAATTGTCAAACTTGAGTAAAAGTAAAGATATCTTAATTGAAAATGACTAAAGTAAAAGTAAAAGTCACCCAGGAAAATCCTACTTGAGTAAATGTCTGAAATAATTTGATTTTAAATTGACTTAAGTATCAAAAGTAAATGTAATTGCCCAAATATACTTAAGTATCAAAAGTAAAAGTAAAAGTATAAATAATTTCAATTAATTATATTAAACAAAGCAGACTTTTTCTTGTTTTTTTCATTTACAGGGTCACACTCCAACACTCAGACATCATTTACAAATGAAGCATGTGTTTAGTGAGTCGGCTAGATCAGAGGCAGTAGGGATGACCAGGGATGTTCTCTGTTTAGTGAGTCCTCCAGATCAGAGACAGTAGGGATGACCAGGGATGTTCTCTGTTTAGTGAGTCCTCCAGATCAGAGGCAGTAGGGATGACCAGGGATGTTCTCTGTTTAGTGAGTCCTCCAGATCCGAGGCAGTAGGGATGACCTGGGATGTTCTCTGTTTAGTGAGTCCTCCAGATCAGAGACAGTAGGGATGACCAGGGATGTTCTCTGTTTAGTGAGTCCTCCAGATCAGAGGCAGTAGGGATGACCAGGGATGTTCTCTGTTTAGTGAGTTCACCAGATCAGAGGCAGTAGGGATGACCAGGGATGTTCTCTGTTTAGTGAGTCCACCAGATCAGAGGCAGTAGGGATGACCAGGGATGTTCTCTGTTTAGTGAGTCCTCCAGATCAGAGACAGTAGGGATGACCAGGGATGTTCTCTGTTTAGTGAGTCCTCCAGATCAGAGGCAGTAGGGATGACCAGGGATGTTCTCTGTTTAGTGAGTCCTCCAGATCCGAGGCAGTAGGGATGACCAGGGATGTTCTCTGTTTAGTGAGTCCTCCAGATCAGAGACAGTAGGGATGACCAGGGATGTTCTCTGTTTAGTGAGTCCTCCAGATCAGAGGCAGTAGGGATGACCAGGGATGTTCTCTGTTTAGTGAGTTCACCAGATCAGAGGCAGTAGGGATGACCAGGGATGTTCTCTGTTTAGTGAGTCCACCAGATCAGAGGCAGTAGGGATGACCAGGGATGTTCTCTGTTTAGTGAGTCCTCCAGATCAGAGACAGTAGGGATGACCAGGGATGTTCTCTGTTTAGTGAGTCCTCCAGATCAGAGGCAGTAGGGATGACCAGGGATGTTCTCTGTTTAGTGAGTCCTCCAGATCCGAGGCAGTAGGGATGACCAGGGATGTTCTCTGTTTAGTGAGTCCTCCAGATCAGAGACAGTAGGGATGACCAGGGATGTTCTCTGTTTAGTGAGTCCTCCAGATCCGAGGCAGTAGGGATGACCAGGGATGTTCTCTGTTTAGTGAGTTCACCAGATCAGAGGCAGTAGGGATGACCAGGGATGTTCTCTGTTTAGTGAGTCCACCAGATCAGAGGCAGTAGGGATGACCAGGGATGTTCTCTGTTTAGTGAGTCCTCCAGATCCGAGGCAGTAGGGATGACCAGGGATGTTCTCTGTTTAGTGAGTCCTCCAGATCAGAGACAGTAGGGATGACCAGGGATGTTCTCTGTTTAGTGAGTCCTCCAGATCCGAGGCAGTAGGGATGACCAGGGATGTTCTCTGTTTAGTGAGTTCACCAGATCAGAGGCAGTAGGGATGACCAGGGATGTTCTCTGTTTAGTGAGTCCACCAGATCAGAGGCAGTAGGGATGACCAGGGATGTTCTCTGTTTAGTGAGTTCACCAGATCAGAGGCAGTAGGGATGACCAGGGATGTTCACTGGATAAGTGATTCCATCAGATCAGAGGCAGTAGGGATGACCAGGGATGTTCTCTGGATAAGTGAGTCCACCAGATCAGAGGCAGTAGGGATGACCAGGGATGTTCTCTGGATAAGTGCGTGAATTATACAATTTTCCTGTCCTGCTAAGCATTCAAAATGTAACGAGTACTTGTGGGTGTCAGGGAGAATGTATGAAGTAAAAAGTACATTATTTTCTTTAGAAACGTAGTGAAGTAAAAGTAAAAGTTGTCAAAAAATACAAATAGTAAAGTAAAGTACAGATACCTCAAAAATTGACTTAAATACTTTAAAGGATTTTTACTTAAATAATTTACACAACTGCTGGAAAGCCATTTTAGTGTGTCTTTGGCATTAAAATGTGGGTAGTTGTGCCGCTCTGTCCCAGGGTTAGGTTTTCAGAATACTGAGGCGGGTTTTCCTCTAAATTGTGGTAGTTGTGGTAGAATATTATGAATGGCTGCCAAAGGTGCCTCCACCAGGTATTAACTCTGGGCTGTGAAGACATACACTATCAATGTATCCTCATTTTGTATTTTGTAGTAATTTGGAAAATGTTCTATAATTTTTCGGTCACTTTGAAAATGTGGAGTAGGGTTGTGTAGATCGATAGTAAAAACATCTAATGCAATCACTTTTTAGATTTTTTTTTAAGGCAGTAAAATGTAAAGACTGCACAAGGGGTGTGTAGACTTTCACTAGCAACTGTAATTTAACACTGAGACTACCTGAAATGATTACTCATTGAAAACAAAGTTGCGGGCTAGAGAGAGAAGGGCAAAATGTGTGTTTAAACCTAGTCACATTAATCTTAAGCCTGTTTATTTATTCTGTGATTTAACCTCTTAAACGTAAAGTCCTCATATTTGTGGACCCTATTAGATGTGTTTTATTCAAAGCAGTCTGGTATGAGACCGGTAGCCCCTATCTGCTAAAGCAGGGTGTCTGCGGAAAGCTGAGAATTTCTGCTTATTCCTTTTTTACCTTAAGGGTTTCCCAAACTCGGCCCCCACCTATCTGGTACCCCCCCACCTATCTGGTACCCTCCCACCTATCTGGTACCCCCCACCTATCTGGTACCCCCACCTATGTGGTACCCCCCACCTATCTGGTACCCCCACCTATCTGGTACCCCCCACCTATCTGGTACCCCCCACCTATCTGGTACCCCCCACCTATATGGTACCCCCACCTATCTGGTACCCCCCTCCTATCTGGTACCCCCCACCTATCTGGTACCCCCCACACACCTATCTGGTACCCTCCCCCACCTATCTGGTACCCCCCCACCTATCTGGTACCCTCCCCACCTATCTGGTACCCCCCCCACCTATCTGGTACCCTCCCCGCCTATCTGGTACCCCCCCACCTATCTGGTACCCTCCCCCACCTATCTGGTACCCTCCCCCACCTATCTGGTACCCCCCACCTATCTGGTACCCTCCCCACCTATCTGGTACCCTCCCCCACCTATCTGGTACCCCCCACCCCACCTATCTGGTACCCTTCCCCACCTATCTGGTACCCCGCCCCCCACACACCTATCTGGTACCCTCCCCCACCTATCTGGTAACCCCCCACCTATCTGGGACCCCCCACCTATCTGGTACCCTCCCACCTATCTGGTACCCTCCCACCTATCTGGTACCCCCCACCTATCTGGTACCCCCCACCTATCTGGTACCCTCCCACCTATCTGGTACCCTCCCACCTATCTGGTACCCTCCCACCTATCTGGTACCCTAGCCTGACTTGTTGGTGTCTTTGGCACTTTACCCAGAGTCCTCCTGACTTTAGAGTCTGGAAAGGCTATTTTGCGGCACGATGCGTGGATAATGAAGGGGATGTGCTTTTTTACTAACATTTGAGAGATCAAAGCTCAAGTTAACTTCTGCGCAAATACTGCAATAACAACAGACTCCTGCCCAGACCAGTGTGTCACAGCCAGGCTAACACAGGCCATGCTAACACAGGCCAGGCTAACACAGGCCATGCTTCAGGATAGAATAGGCCAG
This sequence comes from Oncorhynchus nerka, assembly GCF_034236695.1. Classification (NCBI taxonomy): domain Eukaryota; kingdom Metazoa; phylum Chordata; class Actinopteri; order Salmoniformes; family Salmonidae; genus Oncorhynchus; species Oncorhynchus nerka. The sequence continues at coordinate 18,325,696 of NC_088419.1, read as the reverse complement.
CTGTACCTTTGATTCTCCCAAAAGCCACAAGAGGGACTTTCCTCTTTTTCTCTCCTTTGTGCTCAAATTAATTTTGTATTTATGAAGACTATAGGTTGCAGCTCTCCCTGGCAATAATTACAGCGCATAAAAAGCCTGGCCCCCAGGGTAACTGAGTGTGTCTGAAAAACTTTATCCACACTGACTCAGAGAGGAGCACGCACTCACACACTGGGAGTAAACTGCAATCCTGTTGACTTCACACAATTTGAAAAGACGTACTGCTAATAGAGCAGGGCCTGGAGAGATAAATCTAGTTAGTAAATGAGTGGTCTGCATTACAATTACAATTACAATATTATAGGTCGTCAGTATTAGAGACGGTCATTAGCATTAGAGATGGTCAGTTGTATTAGAGATGGTCAGTAGTATTAGAGATGGTCAGTATTAGAGATGGTCAGTAGTATTAGAGATGGTCAGTAGTATTAGAGATGGTCAGTATTAGAGATGGTCAGTAGTATTAGAGATGGTCAGTAGTATTAGAGACGGTCATTAGCATTAGAGATGGTCAGTTGTATTAGAGATGGTCAGTAGTATTAGAGACGGTCATTAGCATTAGAGATGGTCAGTTGTATTAGAGATGGTCAGTTGTATTAGAGATGGTCAGTAGTATTAGAGATGGTCAGTATTAGAGATGGTCAGTAGTATTAGAGATGGTCAGTAGTATTAGAGATGGTCAGTAGTATTAGAGGTGGTCAGTAGTATTAGAGATGGTCAGTAGTATTAGAGATGGTCAGTAGTATTAGAGATGGTCAGTATTAGAGATGGTCAGTAGTATTAGAGATGGTCAGTATTAGAGATGGTCAGTAGTATTAGAGATGGTCAGTAGTATTAGAGATGGTCAGTATTAGAGATGGTCAGTAGTATTAGAGATGGTCAGTAGTATTAGAGATGGTCAGTATTAGAGATGGTCAGTATTAGAGGTGGTCAGTAGTATTAGAGGTGGTCAGTAGTATTAGAGATGGTCAGTATTAGAGATGATCAGTAGTATTAGAGATGGTCAGTAGTATTAGAGATGGTCAGTATTAGAGATGATCAGTAGTATTAGAGATGGTCAGTAGTATTAGAGATGGTCAGTAGTATTAGAGATGGTCAGTAGTACTAGAGATGATCAGTAGTATTAGAGATGGTCAGTAGTATTAGAGATGGTCAGTAGTATTAGAGATGGTCAGTATTAGAGGTGGTCAGTAGTATTAGAGGTGGTCAGTAGTATTAGAGATGGTCAGTATTAGAGATGATCAGTAGTATTAGAGATGGTCAGTAGTATTAGAGGTGGTCAGTAGTATTAGAGATGGTCAGTATTAGAGATGATCAGTAGTATTAGAGATGGTCAGTAGTATTAGAGATGGTCAGTAGTATTAGAGATGGTCAGTAGTATTAGAGTTGGTCAGTAGTATTAGAGATGATCAGTATTAGAGATGATCAGTAGTATTAGAGATGGTCAGTAGTATTAGAGGTGGTCAGTAGTATTAGAGATGGTCAGTAGTATTAGAGATGGTCAGTATTAGAGGTGGTCAGTAGTATTAGAGATGGTCAGTAGTATTAGAGATGGTCAGTAGTATTAGAGGTGGTCAGTAGTATTAGAGATGGTCAGTAGTATTAGAGATGGTCAGTAGTATTAGAGATGGTCAGTAGTATTAGAGGTGGTCAGTAGTATTAGAGATGGTCAGTAGTATTAGAGGTGGTCAGTAGTATTAGAGATGGTCAGTAGTATTAGAGATGGTCAGTAGTATTAGAGATGGTCAGTAGTATTAGAGGTGGTCAGTAGTATTAGAGATGGTCAGTAGTATTAGAGATGGTCAGTAGTATTAGAGGTGGTCAGTAGTATTAGAGATGGTCAGTAGTATTAGAGATGGTCAGTAGTTTTAGAGATGGTCAGTAGTTTTAGAGGTGGTCAGTAGTATTAGAGATGGTCAGTAGTATTAGAGATGGTCAGTAGTTTTAGAGGTGGTCAGTAGTATTAGAGATGGTCAGTAGTATTAGAGATGGTCAGAAATATTAGAGATGGTCAGTAGTATTAGAGATGGTCAGAAGTATTAGAGATGGTCAGTAGTATTAGAAATGGTCATAGGCAATAGTGAGCCATTTGGGATGCTGCTCCAGGGACACTGCGATAAGGAGACAGCTCTTTAATGGGACCTGTAATGCTTGCATGATTCCTTTTAATAGGTTGCTCCTAACCTATGGATGGCCTGTTTAACTGGTTGGGATCGGACATACAGTTGCTAAGTGGCAGAAGGTAGTCGATGACTCATGGACGTTGTAGTCCTTTTAAAATTCAGTATGGATAAAATGGTCCAGTTCTTTCAGTATGAGTGCATCCCAAATGGCACCATATTCCCTACATAGTCCACTACTTTTGACCAGAGCCCAATGGGCACCTATAGGGTGTCATTTGGGATGCAGTCTATGAAGAAGTGTTGCCAGTCGTATGTGAAACGATACGGGTCTAGAATGACTCTCATTAGGGAGATATAATGCATAATTATGTCTTAAAGTTCACAGACGGGCAGTGCTAACCATACTTCAATGACTGTATTTGGTTCATGAATGACCATTAGAGAGACCCCCAGCTGGGACCATGGCCTTGACATAGACTTATTATCTACAAAAGCAGAGTCACAAATCTACAGAATATTGCAGATGAATGTAGGTTACAAAAGCATTACCTTGTAATTGACCAAATACAAGTAAATGTCACAAGTTGTGGGTAAATCTATCAATCTCTCCTGCTTCTGTAACCTACTATATATACAGTTAGTTATGCAGTAGTTAGATTGAGGGAAGTATAGATTGAAAGTGCAGCATAGATTGAGATAATATTAGTGATAAAGAGATGAGTAAACGTAATGGTAAGAGATGAGATTGAGATAATCAACAATACAACAGTACCAGGCCGGACAACTACAGTACACTATTTGAAAAAAAGGTTTCTACTACCTGAAAGAATTATTGTACTGTCCCCATAGGAGAACCCTTTGAAGAACACTTTTTACTTTCTGGTAGAACCCTTTTGGTTCCATGTAAAACCCTTTCCACAGCGAGTTCTACCTGGAACCAAAAAGGATTATGCGGACAGCCGAAGAACCCTTTCGGGGGAAAACATTCAAAGAGTGTACTTTCTAATGGTACAGAGAGTACAGTATACGAGAGATGAGTCTCTCTCTCCTTGAAGACCTCTGATCCTCTGGGTTGTAATTAGAGCAGTAGTGTTGAAAATATATCCAACACAAGGCTGAAGAGTAAACACAACAAAACAAAACACACTGATTACTGTTATTTCCTCTAAACTACACTACGACATAGATGAGGTCACTGATAATCTCTCTCTCTTTCTGCTCTGCCTTTTTCTCCCTCCCTCTCTTCCTCACTCATTCCTTTCTCTCTACTCTCTCACCTCCTCTCCCTCACTCATTTCTCTCTCCTCTCTCACCTCCTCTTGCTCCCTCCTCTCTCTTTCTCCCTCCTCTCTCCCTCCCTCTCTCTCCCTCCTCTCTCTTTCTCTCTCCTCTCTCACTTGCTTTCTCTCCTCCTCTCTCCCTCCTCTCTCCTCTCTCACTTGCTCTCTCTCTCCTCCTCTCGCCTCCCTTTCTCATTTGTCTCCTCTCTACCCCCTTTCTCTCCTCCTCTCTCCTCCCTCTCTTATCTGTCTCCTCTCTACCCTCTCTCTCTCTCTCTGTTCTCACATTGTTTGGGAATGGAAGTGCACCTACTGCTGCCTCTGTGGTTTGGCTCTGTGGTCTGACTAGCCCAGACAGGCTGGGGCAGCTGGAGGTGCCAACTCCTCTGCTTGCCCGTCGTCCAGGCCTTGTCCGGGGTAATGGAGGGAGGCAGCAGCAGGGTGTGTCTGAGAGGAGTGCCCTGCCTGACTGGTCCTGGTGCCAGTCTGGGTGGAGACAGAGCAGACACAGCACCTGTGTCCCAAATGGCACCCTGTTACCTATATAGTGTACCACTTTTGACCCCCGGGCCCACAGTGCTCTGTTCAGAAGTAGTACACTATATAGGAAATAGGGTGCCATTTAAGATGGGACCAGCCACAGACAGAGCTGGAGCCTGGCTCAGTGACGAGCTGTACAGATGGGGCTCAGGCTAGAGCTGCATGGGGAGCTGGGTCTGTGGGCCAGGCTGGGGGCTGGGGTTGTGTTACCAGGCTGGTACTGGGGAAAGGTCTGTGGGGCAGTTTATAGTCCCGGGGCTGGGGCTGGGCTTGGGACTGGGGCTGGGGCTGGGGCTGGGGTTGGGACCGGGGCTGGGGCTGGGGCTGGGGTTGGGACTGGGGCTGGGGCTGGGGCTGGGGTTGGGGTTGGGACTGGGGCTGGGGCTGGGGTAGGGACTGGGGCTGGGGCTGGGACTGGGGTTGGGACTGGGGCTGGGACTGGGGTTGGGACTGGGGCTGGGGTTGGGGTTGGGGTTGGGACTGGGGCTGGGGCTGGGGTTGGGACTGGGGCTGGGGCTGGGACTGGGGCTGGGGCTGGGGTTGGGGCTGGGGATGGGGTTGGGACTGGGGTTGGGGCTGGGGCTGGGGCTGGGGCTGGGGCTGGGGTTGGGACTGGGACTGGGGCTGGGACTGGGGCTGGGGATGGGGTTGGGACTGGGGCTGGGGTTGGGGTTGGGACTGGGGTTGGGACTGGGGCTGGGGTTGGGACTGGGGCTGGGGCTGGGTTTGGGACTGGGGCTGGGGCTGGGGTTGGGACTGGGGCTGAGGTTGGGGCTGGGGATGGGGCTAGACCTTGTTTAGAGGAAAAAGGTTGGGGTTGGCTGGGCTAAGGCTGGGTATAGATTGGGCTAGGGCTTGAGCTAGTGCTGAGGTTGGGGCTAAGATTGGCTGGGGCTAAGACTGGCTGGGACTGAGGCTATTGGGTTGGGACTATTGCTGGGCTGATGTTTGATCTGTGACTGAAATACAGAGTTCTTGAGGCTGGGACTAGCTAGGTTACAGGGGCGGGGGGGGGCTTGCTGAGAGGGAGCAGATAAGTCTCAGCAACAGCCTCCCCTCCCTGGCCCCCAGAGGAGCCCCAGAGTAAGAGGGGAAGCCCTGGGCAGCGAGAGAGGGGCTCCTGGGGCCCCTGGTGCCTGGCAACACAGGAGCCAGATTAGAGGGAGGCTGGGTATGCATCACCAATGGCACCCTATTACCTATATAGTGCCATAGGGCTTTGGTCAAAAGTAGTGCACTATGTAGGGAATAGGGTGCCATGTGGGACTCAGGCAGGGACTATGATTGCAGAAGCCAACACCAGGGGAGGGGAACCACTGGGACACGCAGCAGCAACAGAGTTCTAAAAGGAAAGAAGTCGGTGTGTTTGATAACGACAACTTGAAAAAGACTTTCGCTAATATGTTGTGTGAGAGAGGTGAGATAACCAAACAGAGAGGGAAATATACTGTAATTCTATTGCAATAGTATTTAATGGTGGTATACCTTAGAAGTTAATACATTTGATTTCAATGTTAGACAATGAGATGTTCTTCATGCACTTCAAGGTCCTCTATAAATTCAAATGCTGACACATCACACATTTCCTTTCTAACAGTATTCTATTTAATTGTGCTTATACAAGCCATAAGTCACATAACTTCAGCTCATTGCTCCAACCCAAATCTTTCATCCATCCACTGCTCCCCTACTCTCGGGTCCTGCCTTCTCTAGAGGTGCCCCAGCCTGGTGCCCGATTAATTTGTGACTCACTGCAACCCATGGGGCCTTGAAGGGAGGGATGCCGCTGAGCCCCACGGCAGGGGCGCCTGCCCGCTTTCACCCCGGGCACTGGCTTCTGTCAGGCTGTGATAAAGCCTGCCGACACACCAGCAGGAATTTCCTGTGGTGATGCACAAACACTTTATACAAACCCAGCCTCCTCATCTCCTCCCCCACCTCCTGCCCAGGGCTCCTGCCATGCATATCAATGGATAGGGAGGGAGAGAGAGTGAGAGGGTGAGATGGAGGGAGAGAAAGAGAAATGGTAGGGAGTGAGGACATGGAAACAGGAAACAGAAAACAGCAACAGACAATGTAAAGGACAGAGTTAAAAAATGATAGAGGGGCTAGCAAGAGAGAGAGAGAGAGAGAGAGAGAGAGAGAGAGAGAGAGAGAGAGAGAGAGAGAGAGAGAGAGAGAGAGAGAGAGAGAGAGAGAGCAAGAGAGAGAGAGAGAGAGAGAGAGAGAGAGAGAGAGAGAGAGAGAGAGAGAGCGAGAGAGAGAGAGAGAGAGAGAGAGTGAGAGCGAGAGCGATATGCTCTTGGAATCCAATACCACACTGTAGAAGCGATTCCCAAACCTTCTATAACAAAGCCATCACCTACAGAGATATTAATCTAGAGAAAAGTCCCCTAAGCAAGCTGGTCCTGGGGCTCTGTTCACAAACACAACCAGACCCCACAGAACCCCAGGAAAGCAACAGCAACACAATTAGACCCAACCAAATCATGAGAAAACAAAAAGATAATTACTTGGAACATTGGAAAGAATTAACAAAAAACAGAGCAAACTGGAATGCTTTTTGGCCCTAAACAGAGAGTACACATTGACAGAATACCTGACCACTGTGACTGACCGAAAATGAAGGAAAGCTTTGTATGTACAGACTCAGTGAGCATAGCCTTGCTATTGAGAGAGGCCTGTCTTCTCTTGAGAGTCAGGTCTGCCTATGTGCACACTGCCCACAAAATGAGGTAGAAACTGAGCTGCACTTCCTAACCTCCTGCCAAATGTATGACCATTTAGAGACACATTGCACTTAGATTGCACAGACCCACAAAGAAATCCAGAACAATCTAATTTGGATAAACTCCCATATCTACTAGGTGAAATACCACAGTTTGCCATCACAGCAGCAAGATTTGTGACCTGTTGCCACAAGAAAATGTCAGCCAGTGAAGAACAAACACCATTGTAAATACTTATGTTTATTTACTTTCCCATTATGTACTTTAACTATTGCATATCATTATAACACTGTACATAACCATAATATGACATTTAAAATGTTTATATTCATTTGAAACTTTTGAGTGTAAAGTTTACTGATCATTTTGAATGATGAATTTAACTTTGGTTTATTATCTATTTCACTTGCTTTGGTAAAGTAATTATATGTTTCCCATGCCAATAAAGCCCTTTGAATTGAATTGAGAGAGAGAGAGATTGGAGATTAAAAGAGCGAACCAGAGGGAGAAGCAGACAAACAGTCTGAATCAATCCACTGTGACCAATTGTGGCTAGACTGACCTGCGGTCTTCTGACTGAACACTGTGGCCTGCTGGGGGAGTAAACAGTCAAATAAACCCCAGCCCTGAGCCCACTCCCCACTGAGTGAAACCAATGAGTTTACAGAGAGACTGCAAAGTCACTTGTTGGAGTTTCTCATCTCTCTCTCTCTCTCTCTCTCTCTCTCTCTCTCTCTCTCTCTCTCTCTCTCTCTCTCTCTCTCCCTTCTCTCTCAGTTTCAATTCAATTTCAATTTAAGGGCTTTATTGGCATGGGAAACATACATTATGTTAACATTGCCAAAGCAAGTGAACTAGACAATAAACAAAAATCAAATAAACAAAACAAATGAACAGTAAACTTTACACTCACAAAAGTTCCAAAATAATAAAGACATTACAAATGTCATATTATGTGCAAATAGTTAAAGTACAAAAGGGAAAATACATAAAAAATAAGTATGTGTTGTATTTACAAATATGTCTCTTAAATATGGCCATACATTTGGCAGGAGGTTAGGAAGTCTTCCCTTGAGAGACAGGCCTTTCTCAATAGCAAGGCTATGCTCACTGAGTCTACACATAGTCAAAGATTTCCTTCATTTTGGGTCATTCACAGTGGTCAGGTATTCTGCCACTCTCTACTCTGTTTAGGGCCAAATAGCATTCTAGTTTACTCATTTTATTTGTTAATTATTTCCAATGTGTCAAGTAATTATCATTTTGTTTTCTCATGATTTGGTTGGGTCTAATTGTGCTGCTGTCCTGGGGCTCTGCGGGGTCTGTTTGTGTTTGTGAACAGAGCTCCAGGACCAGCTTGCTTAGGGGACTCTTCGTCAGGTTCATCTCTCTGTAGGTGATGGCTTTGTTATGGAAGGTTTGAGAATTGCTTCCTTTTAGGTGGTGGTAGAATTTAAATTCTCTTTTCTGGATTTTGATAATTAGTGGGTATTGGCCTAATTCTGCCCTGCATGCATTATTTTGTGTTTTATGTTGTACACAGAGGATACTTATGCACAATTCTGCATGTAGAGTCTCAATTTGTTTTTTTGTCCCATTTTGTGAATTCTTGGTTGGTGAGTGGACCCCAGACAGACCTCACAGCCATAAAGGGAAATGGGTTCTATAACTGATTCAAGTATTTTTAGCCAGATCCTAATTGGTATGTTGAATTTGATGTTCCTTTTGATGGCATAGAAGACCCTTCTTGTCTTGTCTTTCAGATCATTCTGTCACGTCCTGACCTTAGTTCCTTTTTTATGTCTCTATTTTAGTTTGGTCAGGGCGTGAGTTGGGGTGGGCGTTGTATGTTTTGTTCTGTGTTAGGTGTTTGGCCTGGTATGGTTCCCAATCAGAGGCAGCTGTCAATCCTTGTCTCTGATTGAGAACCATACTTAGGCAGCCTGTTTTCCCACTATGGGTTGTGGGTAGTTGTTTTCTGTTTTGTGTATTGCACCATGGAGAACTGTTCGTTTGTCGTTTTGTTGTTTTTTGTTCAAGTATTCGCATTGATTAAAAGGTATTATGAATACTTACCACGCTGCACCTTGGTCTTCTCCTTCTCCTGACAACAGACGTTACAGAACTACCCACCACCAAAGGACCAAGCAGCGTGGTGAAAGGGACTCCTGGACAGGTGAGCAGCGCTATCTGGAGTATGAGACAACCTGGGAGGAGATAGCGAGGTGGTCGGTCGACCCAGGGAGAGTGTCGGAGCCCGCCTGGGATTATCTGGAACAGTGCGAGGAGCGATACCGGAGAATGGAGTTGGCGACACGAACACGGCTGGCAAGGAAGCCCGAGAGGCAGCCCCCCCCCCAAAAAAAATGGGTCAGGTCAGGTTAGAGTCAGGTTGGAGACCTGAGCCAACCCCCCGTGATTACCGTGGCGGGCGTCGTACTGGTCAGGCACCGTGTTATGCAGTGGAGCGCACGATGTTTCCAGTACGCATTCTTAGCCTGGTGCGCTACATCCCAGCTCCCCGCATCTGCAGGGCTAGGGTGAGGATCCAGCCAGGGCGGATGGTGCCGGCCCTGCTCTCCAGACAGCCAGTGCGTCTCCTCGGGCCAGGATATCCTGCGTCGGCTCTGCGCACTGTGTCTCCTGTGTGTATGCACCGCCCAGTGCGTTCTGTGCCTGTGCCCCGCACGTGCCAGGCTAAAATCACCATCCAGCCAGGACGGGTTGTGCAGGTCCTTAGTTCAAGACCTTCAGTGCGCCTCCACGGCCCGGTCTATCCTGTGCCTCCTCCGAGGACCAGGCTGTCTCTCCGTCTCCTCCCTCCAGGTTCTCCCTCCTGTCTGGAGCTGCCAGAGCCGCCCGTCAGTCAGGAGCTGCCTGAGCCGCCCGTCAGTCAGGAGCTGCCAGAGCCGCCCGTCAGTCCGGAGCTGCCAGAGCCGCCCATCAGTCCGGAGCTGCCAGAGTCGCCCTTCACTCCGGAGCTGCCAGAGTCTTCCGCCTGTCCGGCGCTGCCAGAGTCTCCTGTCTATTCAGGGCCCGCTGCAAGGGTCCCCAGTCTGGGGTCGGCGGCGAGGGTTGCCCAGACCCTCCCCTATGGGTTTAGGTTTTGCGGCCGGGGGGGGGGTATACTGTCACATCCTGACCTTAGTTCCTTTTTTATGTCTCTATTTTAGTTTGGTAAGGGCGTGAGTTGGGGGTGGGCATTCTATGTTTTGTTCTGTGTTATATTTCTAGGTGTTTGGCCTGGTATGGTTCCCAATCAGAGGCAGCTGTCAATCCTGGTCTCTGATTGAGAACCATACTTAGACAGCCTGTTTTCCCACTATGGGTTGTGGGTAGTTGTTTTCTGTTTTGTGTATTGCACCTTGCAGAACTGTTCGTTTGTCGTTTTGTTGTTTTTTGTTCAAGTATTCGCATTGATTAAAAGGTATTATGAATACTTACCACGCTGCACCTTGGTCTTCTCCTTCTCCCGACAACAGACGTTCACAGCTTTGTGGAAGTTACCTGTGGTGCTGATGTTTAGGCCGAGGTATGTATAGTTTTTCATGTGCTCTAGGGCAACGGTGTGTAAATGGAATTTCTATTTGTAGTCCTGGCAGATGGACCTTTTTTGGAACACCATTATTTTTGTCTTAACGAAATTTACTGTCAAGTCCCAGGTTTGACAGAATCTGTGCAGAATCTGGGTGCTGCTGTAGGCCCTCCTTGGTTGGTGACAGAACAACCAGGTCATCAGCAAATAGTAGAGATTTGACTTCAGATTCTAGTAGGGTGAGGAAGGGTGCTGCAGACTGTTCTAGTGCCCTCGCCAATTCGTTGATATACGTACACGTTTATGAGGGTGGGGCTTAAGTTTCATCCCTGTCTCACCCCACGGCCCTGTGGAAAGAAATGTGTTCCTCCCCCATTTTAACCGCACACTTGTTGTTTGTGTACATGGATTTTATAATGTCGTATGTTCTTCCCCTAACACTACTTTCCATCAATTTGTATAGCAGACCCTCATGCCAAATTGAGTAGAAAGATTTTTTGAATTCAACAAAGCATGAGAAGAATTTGCCTTTGTTTTTACTTTTTTAGGGTGTGCAGGTTGAATATGTGATCTGTCGTACGGTAATTTGGTAAAAATCCAATTTGGCATTTGCTCAGTGCATTGTTTTCACCTAGGAAATGTATGAGTCTGCTGTTTTAATGAAAACACAGAGAATTTTCCAAAGGTTGCTGTTGATGCATATCCCACAGTAGTTATTGGGGTCAAATGTGTCTCCACTTTTGTGGATTGGGGTGATCAGTCCTTGGTTCCAAATATTGGGGAAGATGCCAGAGCCAAGGATGATGTTAAAGAGTTTAAGTATAGTCAACTGGAATTTGTTGTCTTTATATTTTAGAATTTCATTGAGGATAACATCAACACACCAGGCATTTTTGGGTTGGAGGGTTTGTATTTTGTCCTGTAGTTCATTCAATGTAGTAGCAGAATCCAGTGGGTTCTGGAGTCTTTCATAGTTGATTCTAAGATTTGTATTTGATCATGTATATGTTTTTGCGGTTTATTCTTTGATGTAAGGCCAAAAATATTGGAGAAGTGGTTTACCCGTTCATCTCCATTTAAGATAGATAATTCTTCATGCTGTTGTTTGTTGAGTGTTTTCCAATTTTCTCAGAAGAGGTTAAGTCCATGGATTCTTCAAATACATTGAGCTGATTTCTGACGTGCTGTTCCTTCTTTTTCCATAGTGTATTTCTGTATTGTTTTAGTGATTCACCATGGTGAAGGTGTAGGCTTGGGTTTTCTGAGTCTCTGTGTTTTTGGTTGGATAGGTTTCTCAATTTATTTTCTTAGGTTTTTGCATTCTTCATCAAACCATTTGTCATTGTTGTTAATTTTCTTCGGTTTTCTGTTTGAAATGTTTGATTTGATAGGGAAGCTGAGAGATCAAAAATACTGTTTAGGTTTTCTACTGCCAAGTTTACACCTTCACTATACAGTGGAATGTTTTGTCCAGGGAGTTGTCTAAAAGGGATTGAATTGGTTGTTGCCTCTCTCTCCCTCTTTCTCTCTCTCTCAATTCAATTAAAAGGGGCTTTGTCTCTCTCTCTCTCTCTCTCTCTCTCTCTCTCTCTCTCTCTCTCTCTCTCTCTCTCTCTCTCTCTCTGTGTTTGGGGTATGTTGAGTGGATGCTAAGTACATGCTGTTCTTCAGCAGGTTTAGATGTAAGACGCTCCATCACTAAGCTCTGATGTGATGGAGCTGCTTTATACTACTGACCTCAGGGAGCTGTGGGACGTTTGACCTCCACCCCTATTTGGCAACATTGGAGAGAGGAATGGACTAGTAAGAGACATTGTGGACACCACAGCAGAAACTGAGACTGCTAACACTAACCTGCCCAGTGGAAAAGTCAATATTCTGTCTGTCTAGAAAAATAGAAGAGGTATAAGGAAAAATGTGAATGGACCAAAACCGAGATGACATGGATGCTGATAATACAATCAGTAGGTGGCGCTCAAGTCATCTAGCTGTAGTGCCGCTCTGGAGGCGTTTAGCCAAGTGCTTCAAATTCAAAAGTCTGGAAACGCAGCTCTCATAAACCTCAGGCAACAGCCAGACAGGAGAGGAGAAACCAGGGAGACCAGTTTCAGCTCAGTATCACCACGTACTGTCCTGTTGCTGCTTAGAGAAGGAAAATGGATGGGAAAATGCTTAGCTAATCTACTAATTGGCCAAATGTGTTGTTCATGTCATTTCTGTTCCTCAATCTCAATACAATGAATAAGATGGAGGGAAAACAATAACTGACAGAAGGGTTGTCTGTCTGTCTTCTTCACTGTATAGAAGTATGTTTATATTACAGCCTTGTTAGAGTAGACCGCCTCCCCGCTTACACAGTGTTCCAACATTGTTTAAGTAATGTTATGCTGTCGTTATCAGGTTTCTATGGTGACATGAGTGACGATGTGAAGGTGTTATGTGTTCTCTGAATAGTTTTGCATGAGCAGTTGATACAATCTCCATACAGTCTCTCCACACACAGTCACAGAGTAGACTGGCCATGATTCATACCATATCTCTCCGCCTGTCAACTCTGAGAGTGAAAAATCCCTCCCCTATTGTTTACTATGATGCTAGTCCATGGGATTTAACGACATCAATAAAGACTAAATATCCTCCCCAACCATGGGACAATCTCCCAGCGGACGTGTTAATCTGGGGCTAATCTGTGAAGAAGTGGTTGTTTATGAAGCTAGATGGAGATAAGGGAACACTATTCACTATATAGTGCACTACTTTTGACCAGAGCCACCAATATCTATAATATGTATTTCATGGATACTGCCTCTCCTACACCATTGACTTTACAATGTCCCCCAGTGGCACGTTAGGTAATGAACATCAATGGCAAATATCAGCTGTCCATCTGCTGTTTGGACATGGGGAGAGCTGGAGTGCTGGGCTGTGTTTGTTTGTGTGCATCTGCATGTGTGTATGTGTCTCTGTGTGTGTGTGTGTGTGTGTGAGACAGACACCACAGGACTTGGAGGTGATCTGTTAATCCGTCGCACATTGACCACGAACGGCCTAATCAATGCCACTGATAAGCTTGTTCCTGATCACAACCGCCTCTATCTTCCTCTATTCCTCTCCTTCTAGGTCTTCCCTCGTTCCTTATCTTCTTTCTCTGTCATCTCTGCCTGTCTTATTGAGAGTTCTCTAGCAACGTAAGAGCAGTCTGGGGCTTTGATCATGTGACGCTCCTTCCCAGACATGGATCTATATGCAGGCCTCCCCCATCCCTCTGCTCTGTCCACCTCACATCTCCCTCCCCATCCCCCTCTCCTTTCCTCCGTCTGCCTCCCCCCATCCCCCTCTCCTTTCCTCCGTCTGCCTCCCCCATCCCCCTCTCCTGTCCACCTTACTTAAACATCCCTCCCCATCCCCCTTTCCTCTCCTTCGTCCGCCTCCCTCCCCATCCCCATCCCCCTCTCCTTTCCTCCATCTACCTCCCTCCCCCATCCCCTTCTCCTCTCCTCCATCCACCTCCCTCCCCCTCCCCTCTCCGTCCGTCCGCCTCCCTCCCCATCCCCCTCTCCTCTTCTTTGTCCGCCTCCCTCCCTGCCCCATCCACCTCCCTCCCCCATCCCCCTCTCCTCTCCTTCATCCACCTCCCTCCCTCCCTCCCTCCCCATCCCCTCACCTTTCCTCCATCCACCTCCATCCCCCATCCCCCTCTCCTCCGTCCGCCTCCCTCCCCATCCCCCTCTCCTCTTCTCTGTCCGCCTCCCTCCTCCCCCATCCCCCTCTCCTCCATCCACCTCCCTCCCTCATCCCCCTCCTCTCCTCCGTCCGCCTCCTTCGCCCATCCCCCTCTCCTGTCCTCAATACCCCTCACGTCTCCCTCTCCCTCTCTCTGACCCTGCATGTGGACAAATTACTAAGACCCTGTGCAGACATATGCAATCTATAGCTGTATGTAGGCCTGGCTTGTTTGAAATTCACTCCTCTTTCAAGTAATTTATTTCTGCCTGGGTTCATTTATTTGTGACTGATTTAATTTATTTGTGACTGTGTTAATGTGTTTGTGACTGTGTTAATGTGTTTGTGACTGTGTTCATGTGTTTGTGACTGTGTTCATGTGTTTGTGACTGTGTTCATGTGTTTGTGACTGTGTTCATGTGTTTGTGACTGTGTTCATGTGTTTGTGACTGTGTTCATGTGTTTGTGACTGTGTTCATTTATTTGTGACTGTGTTCATTTATTTGTGACTGTGTTCATGTGTTTGTGACTGTGTTCATTTATTTGTGACTGTGTTCATTTATTTGTGACTGCATTGTCTGGCCATGTATAGCATATATGTTCCCTTATCATTCTTTTTTGATAATCCCAATGTAAACACTTGCCTCCCAATCCCCAAAACACATGTAAACACTGGACTATAAATTGTGCCTTCCTGTATTATACTGATGCTAAACATTTTATTCTATTCTACTGAGACATTAACTTTATGTTCATATTCTTATCTTTTGTTATTTCTTATAGCTGTTGCATTGTCTAAGAAGGAACCTGCCAGTAAGCACTTCATTAGACGGTGTATACCATGTCTATCCTGTACATGACTAATACAATTTGAAACTTGAAAAATGCATAGTCGCCTGGCTGGTGTCTTTGTGTATAAATAGGGACTAGGTTTGCATGCATGTTAGTTAGTAGTATGGAGAAGGTGAAGCTGTATGGTTCTTTCTTCTTCCCATCTAAGCGTGCCAGGGGAAAGCTGTCCCTGGGGACTTGAGGAGAGAGGGGACCTGTCTGTAGGAGACCACATCCACCTGGGGATTCAAATGGTTGGACAAGGAACAATTCAACCAAACTACAACATCATCTCCTCTCTCTGCCTCTAAGATATGAGATAGGAAGAAGTTGTATGATTTCCTTACAGACAACACTATGCAATTGTACTCAAATTCATTTTTTGCATATGTAGGCTAACATATACTTACAATCAGTGCTATCAGTCGGAAATACAAATTATTGTCTCGCCGTTTTTCATTTAATATGGTTCATATAGTTGTCTATAAAATCAAAAATCCTGTTCGTAGATCAAGCATGCATAAACTATTCATTTAATCATTTCCAGTCTCAGTCATTGTGGTGCTGATTCCCAGATAAAGCAGTTGATTCTGATCAGAATAATTGAGGGAGGCTGTGGAGCTGCTGGAGTCAACCACAGACTTTTAGGGAAAAGGAAAACAATGTCACCAAGAGGTCACAGCACAGTACATTATCGGAGGAACGTGTGAGGCATTATATTCACAATGAGTATGCAGCAGACAGAAATTACGATGTGAAGAAACATCCAAACCTCAAATCAAATCAAATCAAATGTTATTGGTCACGTACACATGGTTAGCAGATGTTAATGCGAGTGTAGTGAAATGCTTGTGCTTCTAGTTCCGACAGTGTAGTGATATCTAACAAGTAATCTAACAAATTGACAATGACTACCTTAAACACACAAATGTAAAGGGATGAATAAGAATATGTACATCTAAGTATATGGATGAGCGATGGCCATGCGACATAGGCAAGATGTAGTAGATGGTATAGAATACAGTATACACATATGAGATGAGTAATGTAGGATATGTAGTCATTATTAAAGTGGCATTATTTAAAGTGACTAGTGATACCTTTATTAAATTCATTTATTAAATGTATTAAAGTGACTAGTGATACCATTATTAAATGTATTAAAGTGACTAGTGATACCATTATTAAATTAATTTATTAAATGTATTAAAGTGACTAGTGATACCATTATTAAATTCATTTATTAAATGTATTAAAGTGACTAGTGATACCTTTATTAAATTCATTTATTAAATGTATTAAAGTGACTAGTGATACCATTATTAAATGTATTAAAGTGACTAGTGATACCATTATTAAATTCATTTATTAAATGTATTAAAGTGACTAGTGATACCATTATTAAATTCATTTATTAAATGTATTAAAGTGACTAGTGAAACCATTATTAAATTCATTTATTAAATGTATTAAAGTGACTAGTGATACCATTATTAAATTCATTTATTAAATGTATTAAAGTGACTAGTGAAACCATTATTAAATTCATTTATTAAATGTATTAAAGTGACTAGTGATACCTTTATTAAATTAATTTATTAAATGTATTAAAGTGACTAGTGATACCATTATTAAATTCATTTATTAAATGTATTAAAGTGACTAGTGATACCATTATTAAATTCATTTATTAAATGTATTAAAGTGACTAGTGATACCATTATTAAATGTATTAAAGTGACTAGTGAAACCATTATTAAATTCATTTATTAAATGTATTAAAGTGACTAGTGATACCATTATTAAATGTATTAAAGTGACTAGTGATACCATTATTAAATTCATTTATTAAATGTATTCAAGTGACTAGTGATACCATTATTAAATTCATTTATTAAATTTATTCAAGTGACTAGTGATACCATTATTAAATTCATTTATTAAATGTATTAAAGTGACTAGTGAAACCATTATTAAATTCATTTATTAAATGTATTCAAGTGACTAGTGATACCATTATTAAATGTATTAAAGTGACTAGTGATACCATTATTAAATTCATTTATTAAATGTATTAAAGTGACTAGTGATACCATTATTAAATTCATTTATTATTTAAAGTCACTAGTGATACCATTATTAAATTCATTTATTAAATGTATTAAAGTGACTAGTGAAACCATTATTAAATTCATTTATTAAATGTATTAAAGTGACTAGTGATACCATTATTAAATTCATTTATTAAATGTATTAAAGTGACTAGTGATACCATTATTAAATTCATTTATTAAATGTATTAAAGTGACTAGTGATACCATTATTAAATTCATTTATTAAATGTATTAAAGTGACTAGTGAAACCATTATTAAATTCATTTATTAAATGTATTAAAGTGACTAGTGATACCATTATTAAATTCATTTATTAAATGTATTCAAGTGACTAGTGATACCATTATTAAATTCATTTATTAAATGTATTAAAGTGACTAGTGAAACCATTATTAAATTCATTTATTAAATGTATTCAAGTGACTAGTGATACCATTATTAAATTCATTTATTAAATGTATTAAAGTGACTAGTGATACCATTATTAAATTCATTTATTAAATGTATTAAAGTGACTAGTGATACCATTATTAAATTCATTTATTAAATGTATTAAAGTGACTAGTGATACCATTATTAAATTCATTTATTAAATGTATTAAAGTGACTAGTGATACCATTATTAAATGTATTAAAGTGACTAGTGATACCATTATTAAATTCATTTATTAAATGTATTAAAGTGACTAGTGATACCATTATTAAATTCATTTATTAAATGTATTAAAGTGACTAGTGATACCATTATTAAATTCATTTATTAAATGTATTAAAGTGACCAGTGAAACCATTATTAAATTCATTTATTAAATGTATTAAAGTGACCAGTGATACCATTATTAAATGTATTAAAGTGACTAGTGATACCATTATTAAATTCATTTATTAAATGTATTAAAGTGACTAGTGATACCATTATTAAATTCATTTATTAAATGTATTCAAGTGACTAGTGATACCATTATTAAATTCATTTATTAAATTTATTCAAGTGACTAGTGATACCATTATTAAATTCATTTATTAAATGTATTAAAGTGACTAGTGAAACCATTATTAAATTCATTTATTAAATGTATTCAAGTGACTAGTGATACCATTATTAAATGTATTAAAGTGACTAGTGATACCATTATTAAATTCATTTATTAAATGTATTAAAGTGACTAGTGATACCATTATTAAATTCATTTATTAAATGTATTAAAGTGACTAGTGAAACCATTATTAAATTCATTTATTAAATGTATTAAAGTGACTAGTGATACCATTATTAAATTCATTTATTAAATGTATTCAAGTGACTAGTGATACCATTATTAAATTCATTTATTAAATGTATTAAAGTGACTAGTGAAACCATTATTAAATTCATTTATTAAATGTATTAAAGTGACTAGTGATACCATTATTAAATTCATTTATTAAATGTATTAAAGTGACTAGTGAAACCATTATTAAATTCATTTATTAAATGTATTCAAGTGACTAGTGATACCATTATTAAATGTATTAAAGTGACTAGTGATACCATTATTAAATTCATTTATTAAATGTATTAAAGTGACTAGTGATACCATTATTAAATTCATTTATTAAATGTATTAAAGTGACTAGTGAAACCATTATTAAATTCATTTATTAAATGTATTAAAGTGACTAGTGATACCATTATTAAATTCATTTATTAAATGTATTCAAGTGACTAGTGATACCATTATTAAATTCATTTATTAAATGTATTAAAGTGACTAGTGAAACCATTATTAAATTCATTTATTAAATGTATTAAAGTGACTAGTGATACCATTATTAAATTCATTTATTAAATGTATTCAAGTGACTAGTGATACCATTATTAAATTCATTTATTAAATGTATTAAAGTGACTAGTGATACCATTATTAAATTCATTTATTAAATGTATTAAAGTGACTAGTGATACCATTATTAAATTCATTTATTATTTAAAGTCACTAGTGATACCATTATTAAATTAATTTATTAAATGTATTAAAGTGGCCAGAGATTTGAGTCTGTATGTTGACAGCAGCCTCTCTATGTTAGTGATGGCTGTTTAACAGTCTAATGGCCTTGAGACAGAAACTGTTATTCAGTCTCTCGGTCCCAGCTTTGATGCACCTGTACTGACCTCGCCTTCTGGATGGTAGCGGGGTGAACAGGCAGGGTGGTTGTTGTCCTTAATCTTTTTGGCCTTCCTGTGACATCGGGTGGTGTAGGTGTCCTGGAGGGCAGGTAGTTTTCCCCCCGGTGATGAGTTGTGCAGACCGCACTACCCTCTGGAGAGCCTTGCGGTTGTGGGCGGAGAAGTTGCCATACCAGGCGGTGATACAGCCCGACAGGATACTCTCGATTGTGCATCTGTGAAAGTTTGTGATTGTTTTCGGTGACAAGCCAAATTTCTTCAGCCTCCTGAGGTTGAAGAGGTGCTGTTGCGTGATGTGTACGCCAAGGAACTTAAAACGTTCTACAATCTCCACTACTGTCCCATCGATGGGATGGGGGGATGCTCCCTCTGCTGTTTCCTGAAGTCCACGATCATCTCCTTTGTTTTGTTGACGTTGAGTGAGTGGTTATTTTCCTGACACCACACTCCGAGGACCCTCACCTCCTCCCTGTAGGCCATCTCGTTGTTGTTGGTAATCAAGCCTACCACTGTAGTGTCATTTGCAAACTTGATCATTGAGTTGGAGGCGTGCAAGGCCACGCAGTCATGGGTGAAGAGGTAGTACAGGAGAGGGCTGAGAACGCACCCTTGTGGGGCCTCATTGTTGTGGATAAGCGGGGTGGAGATGTTGTTTCCTACCCTCACCACCTGGGGGTGGCCGGTCAGACAGTCCAGGACCCAGTTGCACATGGTGGGGTCGAGACCCAGGGTCTGGAGGGTGAAATGCTGAGCTGTAGTCAATGAACAGCATTCTTACATAGGTATTCCTCTTGTCCAGATGGGATAGGGCAGTGTGCAGTGTGATTTTTTTAAATTGTTTAATTTATTTCACCTTTATTTAGCCAGGTAGGCTAGTTGAGAACAAGTTCTCATTTGCAACTGCGACCTGGCCAAGATAAAGCATAGCAATTCGACACATACAACAACACAGAGTTACACATGGAATAAACAGAACATAGAGTCAATGATACAGTAGAAAAAAAAGTCTATATACAGTGTGAGCAAATGAGGTAAGATAAGGGAGGCAATAAATAGGTCATGGTGGCAAAGTCATTACAATATACCAATTAAACACTGGAATGGTAGATGTGCAGAAGATAAATGTGCAAGTAGAGATACTAGGGTGCAAAGGAGCAAGATAAATAAATAAATACTGTATGGGGATGAGGTAGATAGATGGGCTGTTTACAGATGGGCTATGTACAGGTGCAGTGATCTGTGAGCTGCTCTGACAGCTGGTGCTTAAAGCTAATGAGGGAGATATGTGTCTCCAGCTTGAGTGATTTTTGCAGGTTGTTCCAGTCATTGGCAGCATAGAACTAGAAGGAAAGGCGACCAAAGTAGGAATTGGCTTTGGGGGTGAAGCCAGTGAGATATACCAGCTGGAGCGCGTGCAACGAGTGGGTGCTGCTATGGTGACCAGTGAGCTGAGATAAGGCAGGGCTTTACCTAGCAGAGACTTGTAGATAACCTGTAGCCAGTGGGTTTGACGATGAGTATGAAGCGAGGGCCAGCCAACGAGAGCAAACAGGTCGCAGTGGTCGCATATGGGGCTTTGTGACAAAACGGATGCCACTGTGATAGACTGCATCCAATTTGTTGAGTAGAGTGTTGGAAGCTATTTTATAGATGACATCGCCGAAGTCGAGGATCGGTAGGATGTTCAGTTTTACGAGGGTATGTTTGGCAGCAAGAGTGAAGGATGCTTTGTTGCCTATATAGCGCATAGCCTTTGACCAGAGCCCTATGTGCACAACCGCTCTTTGGACACTGTGTTAACTAACCTCCAGACGAGCTTCAATGCCATACAACTCTCCTTCCATGGACTACAACTGCTCTTAAATGCAAGTAAAACTAAATGCATGCTACTCAATCGATCACTGCCCGCACCTGCCCGCCCGTCCAGCATCACTACTCTGGACGGCTCTGACTTAGAATACGTACCTAGGTGTCTGGTTAGACTGGAAACTCTCCTTCCAGACTCACGTTAAGCATCTCCAATCCAAAACTAAATCTAGAATCGGCTTCCTATATGGGCAATAGGGTTCCATTTGGGAAGCACCCTGAGAAGCAGCCTTTTTTAACTACAGCACTTTATTCACATTTTTAATAGGTTGACTGTATCATGCAACAGCATTAGAAATAGAATGAATAGAACAGACAAATCATTGACTTGAATGGGGGCTCCTTTATATTCATTATATTTCTATGCATTTAATCCTAACCGATAGGCAAAGTCAAAATAGATAACTTTCGAAAAACTGGCCCGTGGATCTTTCAATAAAAATGATTCTTCTTAGCAATGCAGTAAATGCTGTTGCATGATAGTCAACCTGTTAAAAATGGCAATACGATAGTTAAAAAAGGGTGCAGATAGATAACTTTAAATAAACTGGGCCCTGCACATATTTCTGTAGCAGGCCGCACACACACACACACACACACACACACACACACACACACACACACACACACACACACACACACACACACACACACACACACACACACACACACACACACACACACACACACACACACACACACACACACACACACACACACACACACACACACACACTTCCCTCTCTCACAGACGCTCTGTGCCTGCCTGCCAGCTGCTCTGCTGTGTTTTACATCTCAGTAGTTAAGATAAGAAGAGTTCTCGCTGTACACTGAAAATATGCAAACGCTGTGAGAAAAGGGGAGGCAGAGAGGCTGGATCAAAGATAGGAGGCCAAAGGGGAACACAGCCAGGGATGGGTATTAACTGAGTGCTGCAATTAAATTTCAGTCATTAGGGATAGTTGATTACCTGTCCTGTAGTCACTCTCAACTCTCAGGTCTGGAAATATTTCATTTTCTCTCATCTGGGTCAGTTCAAAGACACCAGAGAGAGAGAGAGAGAGACTGTAGGTTCTGTACATGGTTGAATCCCAAATGACACCCTATTTCCTATATAGTGCTCTTCTTTTGATCAGGGCAGATGGCCTATTCTACCTCTCTCAGGGCCTATCCTACCTCTCTCAGGGCCTATCCTACCTCTCTTAGGGCCTATTACACCTCACTGGGCTCTGGTCAAAAGGGAATAGGGAATAGGGTGCCATTTGGAACGCAAGCGGGAGTACTCTGAGCCAAACTTTCCTCTATCCTCAGGGTCATACACTTGGCATATATTTTTGAAGGTAATATATCTGTGCTGGTAATGAGTGGTTGATGGCAATGTATTTATTGTTAAAGGTCTGCCGCTCTAAAGGAGAGATGGGTAACCCCCCCCCCAATCCGGGAGGGGAGGGGCCATCAGTTGGTGCATGCTGAGGATGAAGGCCAGACATTAGAGTAGATGGTCTCTGTAGCGGGAAAGAGTTTCTCTCTCTCTCTCTCTGGCTGCTGACCAAGAATGAGAATGATGCTGTGTCCCAAATGGCACCCTATTCTCCATAGGCTTAGAGTGCACTACTTTTGACCAGGACCCATAGGGTAGTACACTATGTAGGGAATAGTGTGCCATTTAGAGCACAGACTAATTCTCATTGACCCACTTATGGCTCTCCAATCAATAACAAGACTGTCCCTGAGGTCTCTCTGAGCAGCCTGAGAGGGTGTTTGTGTGTGTGTGTGTGTGTGTGTGTGTGTGTGTGTGTGTGTGTGTGTGTGTGTGTGTGTGTGTGTGTGTGTGTGTGTGTGTGTGTGTGTGTGTGTGTGTGTGTGTGTGTGCCTCAGCCCCAGCCCAGCGTCAAATGGACCTTATCAAATGACTCACATGGACCAAATCTAGAGCCACCCTATCACACAGCCCAATTAACCAGAAAGTCTAGCCAATTATAACCAAGTGATTATCCATTCTAATTGTTGACATTAATGTTCAACAAAATCACACCACTGATTTACAGGTCAACAAAAACACACCATGATTTACAGGAGGTCAACAAAATCACACCACTGATTTACAGGTCAACAAAAACACACCATGATTTACAGGTCAACAAAATCACACCACTGATTTACAGGTCAACAAAAACACACCACTGATTTACAGGAGGTCAACAAAAGCACATCACCCATTTACAAGTCAACAAAAACACACCATGATTTACAGGTCAACAAAAACACACCACTGATTTACAGGTCAACAAAAACACACCACTGATTTACAGGAGGTCAACAAAAACACATCACCCATTTACAGGTCAACAAAAACACACCACTGATTTACAGGTCAACAAAAACACACCACTGATTTACAGGAGGTCAACAAAAACACATCACCCATTTACAGGTCAACAAAAACACACCACTGATTTACAGGTCAACAAAAACACACCGTGATTTACAGGAGGTCAGATGAGAAACATTGCAGAGGCGTGTCATTATGGTTGATGTTGTAGGTGATTTTACTCAGATACTCGGATGGTCTTTTGTAGACCAACTGACCCTCAGATACGATAAATCATATAGAAGTATTGTCACGCCCTGACCTTAGAGATCCTTTTTATGTCTCTATTTTGGTTTGGTCAGGGCGTGAGTTGGGGTGGGAATTCTATGTTTTGTGTTCTATGTTTTCTATTTCTGTGTATTTGGCCGGGTGTGGTTCTCAATCAGAGGCAGCTGTCTATCATTGTCTCTGATTGAGAACCGTACTTAGGTAGCCTTTTCCCACCTGTGTTTTGTGGGTAGTTGTTTTCTGTTTTTGTGTCTGCACCAGACAGAACGGTTTCGGTTTCGTTCGTTCTCGTTGTTATTTCAGTGTTCAGTTCAAATGAAAGTATGAACACATCCACGCTGCACCTTGGTCCTCTCCTTCCAACAGCCGTTACAAGTACCTTGATTATTATTCTTTTTTAGGGGAATATCAGCTTTAATATTGCAGATAGATTGTAGCTGCCATCAATGTAATTGCTTGCATCACTTCCAATCCCCCATATATTTGTTTGCAAATATATATACAGTACCTGTCAAGTTTGAACACACCTACTCATTCAAGTTTTTAGTTGTTGTTGTATTTTCTACTTTATAGAATGGTGAAGATGTCAAAACTATGAAATAACACATATGGAATCATGTGGTAAGCAAAAACGTGTTCAAAAAAATCTAAATATTTTTAATATTTGAGATTCTTCAAAATAGCCACCCTTTGCCTTGACAGCTTTGCACTCTCTCAACCAGCTGGTACTCTACTGAGACCATCTACTCTACTGTATACATACATACATACATACATACATACGCACATTTAAAAAAATATATACTTTCCTTTATTAACTTCAAACCCTACCACCCCTCCCCCAATTGGCGTAAACAAGTGAACAACAACGCTTAGGCTTCTACTTCCAGCTTATACATACAGTTGAAGTCGGAAGTTTACATACACCTTAGTCAAATACACTTAAACTCAGTTTTTCACAATTCCTGGCGTTTAATCCTGGTAAAAATGTCCTGTCATAGGTCAGGTAGGATCACCACTTTATTTTCAGAATGTGAAATGTCAGAATAATAGTAGAGATATGATTTATTTCAGATTTTATTTAATTCATCACATTCCCAGTGGGTCAGAAGTTTACATACACTCAATTAGTATTTGGTAGCATTGTCTTTAAATTGTTTAACTTGGGAAAAACGTTTCGGATAGCCTTCCACAAGCTTCCCACAATAAGTTGGGTGAATTTTGAGCTGGTGTAACTGAGTTAGGTTTGTAGGTCTCCTTGCTCGCACACACTTTTTCAGTTCTGCCCACACATTTTCTATAGGATTGAGGTCAGGGCTTTGTGATGGCCACTCCAATACCTTGACTTTATTGTCCTTAAGCTATTTTGCCACAACTTTGGAAGTATGCTTGGGGTCATTGGCCATTTGGAAGAGCCATTTGTGACCAAGCTTTAACTTCCTGACGGATGTCTTGAGATGTTGCTTCAATATATCAACATAATTTTCCATCCACATAATTTTCCTTCCTCATGAGCCATCTATTTTGTGAAGTGCACTAGTCCCTCCTGCAGCAAAGCACCCCCACACATGATGCTGCCACCCCTGTGCTTAATGGTTGGGATGGTGTTCTTTGGCTTGCAAGCATCCAGACTATGGTTTGGAGGAAAAAGGAGGATATTTTATGGCTGTTTTGGAGCAGTGGCTACTTCCTTGCTGAGTAGCCTTTCAGGTTATGTCGATATAGGACCTGTTTTACTGTGGATATAGAAACTTTTGTACCTGTTTCCTCCAGCATCTTCACATGGTCCTTTGCTGTTGTTCTGGGATTGATTTGCACTTTTCGCACCAAAGTAAGTTCATCTCTAGGAGACGGCTGCGTGGTCCCATGGTGTTTATATTTGCGTACTATTGTTTGTACAGATGAACAAGGTACCTTCAGGCATTTGGAAATTGCTCCCAAGGATGAACCAGACTTGTAGAGGTCTACAATTTCCAAGGTCTACAACATTAACCATGTGCCGATTAAATTGACATTTCAACCAACATTCTATGGCTTGTTTAAAAATAATGATATTTGGGAGATGATTATAAAAGTATCTCATTGAATGGGTTATAGCCTGGTCCCAGATCTCTTTGTTCTGTCTTGAGTTGACAACTCCTATACTCACAAACAGATCTAGGACCAGTGGCCATTTGTATCATGTTTTTCAGAGTAGGAGTGCGGAACCTTGATTCAGTTTTGCCTTTGAAAGATCACAATGGGGTTGATTCCGACATAGGAATTCATGCCTTCACCATGCACGACTTTCCTATGCACTTCTCAGTAGTTGGTATTCTGACTTACCTTATTCATTTGCATAAGGTGCTCTGCAGGTGTGGCTACCTTACGCTTTCTGAATAAATCTCATTCAACCACTGAAAGCCCTCCACCTTGCTGGCCAACAGATTCTCTCGTGGAGACTTCATTCAATAGAGCTTTCAGTACCTTTAATTATCATTTTCGACAGACTCAATAGAATACATCGAGAGATCGGGTTCAGAATATAGGGATCAATGAAAGAAAGCCCTCTATGCGTATTCGTCTCCGTTTCAGCACCAACTGGTAGATTTAATAATACTCTGATCTTGTAGATTACTTAGGGATATTTTAGGGTTATGAAAGTATGAATAATTTAAAAAACTGTTTGGAGAGCCTTAATACAAGAAATAATGTATATTGATGAATAGAGAAAACTGTGGTTTGATTCAAATTCAAGTTCAAAAGCGGCTAATAATCCTTCTATATCAGCCCTGATTCTAACTAATCATGGAACTGTATGACAACGGTCCAGTCGTTGTGAACCATGCACTAGGCTCCACGTTTAACCTGCTAGTGTGGTTTGAGTTTTATAATGATTCAAATGTCCCTAATTATTGCACAACGTTAGGCTAACATGATCCGATAATGCTAGCAACGTCCAGGAACAGCTTACGCGGACTTGACAGAGAAAAGAAAGGTCAACGGAATTGAATGATGCAAAATGTAAGCTACGAATTGAAGAAAACTAACACTAAAGTGATAGTTATAAATGTATATGGGTATTACTGAAGGTGTCTCCTGATAGTGGCTACTATTTAACATGATACAAATTGTAAAATAAAATATATAATTAAAACAGTCTAAAGCACATACATCACCTCAGCAGGTTCAGCCCTACAGAAACCTATAGTTGGGTCTCCACATTTCATCACCTCAGCAGATTCAGCCCTACAGAAACCTATAGCTTGGGTCTCCAGATTTCATCACCTCAGCAGATTCAGCCCTACAGAAACCTATAGCTTGGGTCTCCACATTTCATCAACTCAGCAGATTCAACCCTACAGAAAGAAACCTATAGCTTGGGTCTCCACATTTCATCACCTCAGCAGATTCAGCCCTACAGAAACCTATAGCTTGGGTCTCCACATTTCATCACCTCAGCAGATTCAGCCCTACAGAAACCTATAGCTTGGGTCTCCACATTTCATCACCTCAGCAGATTCAGCGCTACAGAAACCTATAGCTTGTCTCCACATTTCATCACCTCAGCAGGTTCAGCCCTACAGAAACCTATAGCTTGGGTCTCCACATTTCATCACCTCAGCAGGTTCAGCCCTACAGAAACCTATAGCTTGGGTCTCCACATTTCATCACCTCAGCATGTTCAGCCCTACAGAAACCTATAGCTTGAGTCTCCACATTTCATCACCTCAGCAGGTTCAGCCCTACAGAAACCTATAGCTTGAGTCTCCACATTTCATCACCTCAGCAGGTTCAGCCCTACAGAAACCTATAGCTTGAGTCTCCACATTTCATCAACTCAGCAGATTCAGCCCTACAGAAACCTATAGCTTGGGTCTCCAGATTTCATCAACTCAGCAGATTCAACCCTACAGAAACCTATAGCTTGGGTCTCCACATTTCATCACCTCAGCAGGTTCAGCCCTACAGAAACCTATAGCTTGGGTCTCCACATTTCATCACCTCAGCAGGTTCAGCCCTACAGAAACCTATAGCTTGGGTCTCCACATTTCATCACCTCAGCAGATTCAGCCCTACAGAAACCTATAGCTTGGTTCTCCACATTTCATCACCTCAGCAGGTTCAGCCCTACAGAAACCTATATTGCTTGGGTCTCCACATTTCATCACCTCAGCAGATTCAGCCCTACAGAAACCTATAGTTGGGTCTCCACATTTCATCACCTCAGCAGGTTCAGCCCTACAGAAACCTATATTGCTTGGGTCTCCACATTTCATCAACTCAGCAGGTTCAGCCCTACAGAAAACTATAGCTTGAGTCTCCACATTTCATCACCTCAGCAGGTTCAGCCCTACAGAAACCTATAGCTTGGGGCTCCACATTTCATCACCTCAGCAGATTCAGCCCTACAGAAACCTATAGCTTGGGTCTCCACATTTCATCAACTCAGCAGGTTCAGCCCTACAGAAACCTATAGCTTGAGTCTCCACATTTCATCACCTCAGCAGGTTCAGCCCTACAGAAACCTATAGCTTGGGTCTCCACATTTCATCACCTCAGCAGGTTCAGCCCTACAGAAACCTATAGCTTGGGTCTCCACATTTCATCACCTCAGCATGTTCAGCCCTACAGAAACCTATAGCTTGAGTCTCCACATTTCATCACCTCAGCAGGTTCAGCCCTACAGAAACCTATAGCTTGAGTCTCCACATTTCATCACCTCAGCAGGTTCAGCCCTACAGAAACCTATAGCTTGAGTCTCCACATTTCATCAACTCAGCAGATTCAGCCCTACAGAAACCTATAGCTTGGGTCTCCAGATTTCATCAACTCAGCAGATTCAACTCTACAGAAACCTATAGCTTGAGTCTCCACATTTCATCACCTCAGCAGGTTCAGCCCTACAGAAACCTATAGCTTGGGTCTCCACATTTCATCACCTCAGCAGATTCAGCCCTACAGAAACCTATAGCTTGGGTCTCCACATTTCATCACCTCAGCAGGTTCAGCCCTACAGAAACCTATATTGCTTAGGTCTCCACATTTAATCAACTCAGCAAGTTCAGCCCAACAGAAACCTATAGCTTGAGTCTCCACATTTCATCACCTCAGCAGGTTCAGCCCTACAGAAACCTATAGTTGGGTCTCCAGATTTCATCACCTCAGCAGATTCAGCCCTACAGAAACCTATATATAGTTGGGTCTCCACATTTCATCAACTCAGCAGGTTCAGCCCTACAGAAACCTATATTGCTTAGGTCTCCACATTTCATCAACTCAGCAAGTTCAGCCCAACAGAAACCTATAGCTTGAGTCTCCACATTTCATCACCTCAGCAGGTTCAGCCCTACAGAAACCTATAGTTGGGTCTCCAGATTTCATCACCTCAGCAGATTCAGCCCTACAGAAACCTATATATAGTTGGGTCTCCACATTTCATCAACTCAGCAGGTTCAGCCCTACAGAAACCTATAGCTTGGGTCTCCACATTTCATCACCTCAGCAGATTCAGCCCTACAGAAACCTATAGCTTGAGTCTCCACATTTCATCACCTCAGCAGGTTCAGCCCTACAGAAACCTATAGCTTGGGTCTCCACATTTCATCACCTCAGCAGGTTCAGCCCTACAGAAACCTATATTGCTTGGGTCTCCACATTTCATCAACTCAGCAGGTTCAGCCCTACAGAAACCTATAGCTTGAGTCTCCACATTTCATCACCTCAGCAGGTTCAGCCCTACAGAAACCTATAGCTTGGGTCTCCACATTTCATCACCTCAGCAGATTCAGCCCTACAGAAACCTATAGCTTGGTTCTCCACATTTCATCACCTCAGCAGGTTCAGCCCTACAGAAACCTATATTGCTTGGGTCTCCACATTTCATCACCTCAGCAGATTCAGCCCTACAGAAACCTATAGTTGGGTCTCCACATTTCATCAACTCAGCAGGTTCAGCCCTACAGAAACCTATAGCTTGAGTCTCCACATTTCATCACCTCAGCAGGTTCAGCCCTACAGAAACCTATAGCTTGAGTCTCCACATTTCATCAACTCAGCAGATTCAGCCCTACAGAAACCTATAGCTTGGGTCTCCAGATTTCATCAACTCAGCAGATTCAACCCTACAGAAACCTATAGCTTGAGTCTCCACATTTCATCACCTCAGCAGGTTCAGCCCTACAGAAACCTATAGCTTGGGTCTCCACATTTCATCACCTCAGCAGATTCAGCCCTACAGAAACCTATAGCTTGGGTCTCCACATTTCATCACCTCAGCAGGTTCAGCCCTACAGAAACCTATATTGCTTAGGTCTCCACATTTCATCAACTCAGCAAGTTCAGCCCAACAGAAACCTATAGCTTGAGTCTCCACATTTCATCACCTCAGCAGTTTCAGCCCTACAGAAACCTATATATAGTTGGGTCTCCACATTTCATCACCTCAGCAGGTTCAGCCCTACAGAAACCTATAGCTTGGGTCTCCACATTTCATCACCTCAGCATGTTCAGCCCTACAGAAACCTATAGCTTGAGTCTCCACATTTCATCACCTCAGCAGGTTCAGCCCTACAGAAACCTATAGCTTGAGTCTCCACATTTCATCACCTCAGCAGGTTCAGCCCTACAGAAACCTATAGCTTGAGTCTCCACATTTCATCAACTCAGCAGATTCAGCCCTACAGAAACCTATAGCTTGGGTCTCCAGATTTCATCAACTCAGCAGATTCAACCCTACAGAAACCTATAGCTTGGGTCTCCACATTTCATCACCTCAGCAGGTTCAGCCCTACAGAAACCTATAGCTTGGGTCTCCACATTTCATCACCTCAGCAGGTTCAGCCCTACAGAAACCTATAGCTTGGGTCTCCACATTTCATCACCTCAGCAGATTCAGCCCTACAGAAACCTATAGCTTGGTTCTCCACATTTCATCACCTCAGCAGGTTCAGCCCTACAGAAACCTATATTGCTTGGGTCTCCACATTTCATCACCTCAGCAGATTCAGCCCTACAGAAACCTATAGTTGGGTCTCCACATTTCATCAACTCAGCAGGTTCAGCCCTACAGAAACCTATAGCTTGAGTCTCCACATTTCATCAACTCAGCAGATTCAGCCCTACAGAAACCTATAGCTTGGGTCTCCAGATTTCATCAACTCAGCAGATTCAACCCTACAGAAACCTATAGCTTGGGTCTCCACATTTCATCACCTCAGCAGGTTCAGCCCTACAGAAACCTATAGCTTGGGTCTCCACATTTCATCACCTCAGCAGGTTCAGCCCTACAGAAACCTATAGCTTGGGTCTCCACATTTCATCACCTCAGCAGATTCAGCCCTACAGAAACCTATAGCTTGGTTCTCCACATTTCATCACCTCAGCAGGTTCAGCCCTACAGAAACCTATATTGCTTGGGTCTCCACATTTCATCACCTCAGCAGATTCAGCCCTACAGAAACCTATAGTTGGGTCTCCACATTTCATCAACTCAGCAGGTTCAGCCCTACAGAAACCTATAGCTTGGGTCTCCACATTTCATCACCTCAGCAAATTCAGCCCTACAGAAACCTATAGCTTGGATCTCCAGATTTCATCACCTCAGCAGATTCAGCCCTACAGAAACCTATAGCTTGGGTCTCCACATTTCATCAACTCAGCAGATTCAACCCTACAGAAAGAAACCTATAGCTTGGGTCTCCACATTTCATCACCTCAGCAGGTTCAGCCCTACAGAAACCTATATTGCTTAGGTCTCCACATTTCATCAACTCAGCAGGTTCAGCCCAACAGAAACCTATAGCTTGAGTCTCCACATTTCATCACCTCAGCAGGTTCAGCCCTACAGAAACCTATATATAGTTGGGTCTCCAGATTTCATCACCTCAGCAGATTCAGCCCTACAGAAACCTATATATAGTTGGGTCTCCACATTTCATCAACTCAGCAGGTTCAGCCCTACAGAAACCTATAGCTTGGGTCTCCACATTTCATCACCTCAGCAGATTCAGCCCTACAGAAACCTATAGCTTGAGTCTCCACATTTCATCACCTCAGCAGGTTCAGCCCTACAGAAACCTATAGCTTGAGTCTCCACATTTCATCAACTCAGCATATTCAACCCTACAGAAACCTATAGCTTGGGTCTCCACATTTCATCACCTCAGCAGGTTCAGCCCTACAGAAACCTATAGCTTGGGTCTCCACATTTCATCACCTCAGCAGGTTCAGCCCTACAGAAACCTATAGCTTGGGTCTCCACATTTCATCACCTCAGCAGGTTCAGCCCTACAGAAACCTATATTGCTTGGGTCTCCACATTTCATCAACTCAGCAGGTTCAGCCCTACAGAAACCTATAGCTTGAGTCTCCACATTTCATCACCTCAGCAGGTTCAGCCCTACAGAAACCTATAGCTTGGGGCTCCACATTTCATCACCTCAGCAGATTCAGCCCTACAGAAACCTATAGCTTGGGTCTCCACATTTCATCAACTCAGCAGGTTCAGCCCTACAGAAACCTATAGCTTGAGTCTCCACATTTCATCACCTCAGCAGGTTCAGCCCTACAGAAACCTATAGCTTGGGTCTCCACATTTCATCACCTCAGCAGGTTCAGCCCTACAGAAACCTATAGCTTGGGTCTCCACATTTCATCACCTCAGCATGTTCAGCCCTACAGAAACCTATAGCTTGAGTCTCCACATTTCATCACCTCAGCAGGTTCAGCCCTACAGAAACCTATAGCTTGAGTCTCCACATTTCATCACCTCAGCAGGTTCAGCCCTACAGAAACCTATAGCTTGAGTCTCCACATTTCATCAACTCAGCAGATTCAGCCCTACAGAAACCTATAGCTTGGGTCTCCAGATTTCATCAACTCAGCAGATTCAACTCTACAGAAACCTATAGCTTGAGTCTCCACATTTCATCACCTCAGCAGGTTCAGCCCTACAGAAACCTATAGCTTGGGTCTCCACATTTCATCACCTCAGCAGATTCAGCCCTACAGAAACCTATAGCTTGGGTCTCCACATTTCATCACCTCAGCAGGTTCAGCCCTACAGAAACCTATATTGCTTAGGTCTCCACATTTCATCAACTCAGCAAGTTCAGCCCAACAGAAACCTATAGCTTGAGTCTCCACATTTCATCACCTCAGCAGGTTCAGCCCTACAGAAACCTATAGTTGGGTCTCCACATTTCATCACCTCAGCAGATTCAGCCCTACAGAAACCTATATATAGTTGGGTCTCCACATTTCATCAACTCAGCAGGTTCAGCCCTACAGAAACCTATAGCTTGGGTCTCCACATTTCATCACCTCAGCAGATTCAGCCCTACAGAAACCTATAGCTTGAGTCTCCACATTTCATCACCTCAGCAGGTTCAGCCCTACAGAAACCTATAGCTTGAGTCTCCACATTTCATCAACTCAGCAGATTCAGCCCTACAGAAACCTATAGCTTGGGTCTCCAGATTTCATCAACTCAGCAGATTCAACCCTACAGAAACCTACCTATAGCTTGGGTCTCCACATTTCATCACCTCAGCAGATTCAGCCCTACAGAAACCTATAGCTTGGGTCTCCACATTTCATCACCTCAGCAGGTTCAGCCCTACAGAAACCTATATTGCTTGGGTCTCCACATTTCATCAACTCAGCAGGTTCAGCCCTACAGAAACCTATAGCTTGAGTCTCCACATTTCATCACCTCAGCAGGTTCAGCCCTACAGAAACCTATAGCTTGGGTCTCCACATTTCATCACCTCAGCAGATTCAGCCCTACAGAAACCTATAGCTTGGTTCTCCACATTTCATCACCTCAGCAGGTTCAGCCCTACAGAAACCTATATTGCTTGGGTCTCCACATTTCATCACCTCAGCAGATTCAGCCCTACAGAAACCTATAGTTGGGTCTCCACATTTCATCAACTCAGCAGGTTCAGCCCTACAGAAACCTATAGCTTGAGTCTCCACATTTCATCACCTCAGCAGGTTCAGCCCTACAGAAACCTATAGCTTGAGTCTCCACATTTCATCAACTCAGCAGATTCAGCCCTACAGAAACCTATAGCTTGGGTCTCCAGATTTCATCAACTCAGCAGATTCAACCCTACAGAAACCTATAGCTTGAGTCTCCACATTTCATCACCTCAGCAGGTTCAGCCCTACAGAAACCTATAGCTTGGGTCTCCACATTTCATCACCTCAGCAGATTCAGCCCTACAGAAACCTATAGCTTGGGTCTCCACATTTCATCACCTCAGCAGGTTCAGCCCTACAGAAACCTATATTGCTTAGGTCTCCACATTTCATCAACTCAGCAAGTTCAGCCCAACAGAAACCTATAGCTTGAGTCTCCACATTTCATCACCTCAGCAGGTTCAGCCCTACAGAAACCTATAGTTGGGTCTCCAGATTTCATCACCTCAGCAGATTCAGCCCTACAGAAACCTATATATAGTTGGGTCTCCACATTTCATCAACTCAGCAGGTTCAGCCCTACAGAAACCTATAGCTTGGGTCTCCACATTTCATCACCTCAGCATGTTCAGCCCAACAGAAACCTATAGCTTGAGTCTCCAGATTTCATCACCTCAGCAGATTCAGCCCTACAGAAACCTATATATAGTTGGGTCTCCACATTTCATCAACTCAGCAGGTTCAGCCCTACAGAAACCTATAGCTTGGGTCTCCACATTTCATCACCTCAGCAGATTCAGCCCTACAGAAACCTATAGCTTGGGTCTCCACATTTCATCACCTCAGCAGGTTCAGCCCTACAGAAACCTATATTGCTTAGGTCTCCACATTTCATCACCTCAGCAGGTTCAGCCCAACAGAAACCTATAGCTTGAGTCTCCACATTTCATCACCTCAGCAGGTTCAGCCCTACAGAAACCTATAGTTGGGTCTCCACATTTCATCACCTCAGCAGATTCAGCCCTACAGAAACCTATAGCTTGGGTCTCCAGATTTCATCACCTCAGCAGATTCAGCCCTACAGAAACCTATATATAGCTTGGGTCTCCACATTTCATCACCTCAGCAGGTTCAGCCCTACAGAAACCTATAGCTTGGGTCTCCACATTTCATCACCTCAGCAGATTCAGCCCTACAGAAACCTATAGCTTGGGTCTCCACATTTCATCACCTCAGCAGGTTCAGCCCTACAGAAACCTATATTGCTTAGGTCTCCACATTTCATCAACTCAGCGAGTTCAGCCCAACAGAAACCTATAGCTTGAGTCTCCACATTTCATCACCTCAGCAGGTTCAGCCCTACAGAAACCTATAGTTGGGTCTCCAGATTTCATCACCTCAGCAGATTCAGCCCTACAGAAACCTATATATAGTTGGGTCTCCACATTTCATCAACTCAGCAGGTTCAGCCCTACAGAAACCTATAGCTTGGGTCTCCAGATTTCATCACCTCAGCATGTTCAGCCCAACAGAAACCTATAGCTTGAGTCTCCAGATTTCATCACCTCAGCAGATTCAGCCCTACAGAAACCTATATATAGTTGGGTCTCCACATTTCATCAACTCAGCAGGTTCAGCCCTACAGAAACCTATAGCTTGGGTCTCCACATTTCATCACCTCAGCAGGTTCAGCCCTACAGAAACCTATAGCTTGGGTCTCCACATTTCATCACCTCAGCAGATTCAGCCCTACAGAAACCTATAGCTTGGTTCTCCACATTTCATCACCTCAGCAGGTTCAGCCCTACAGAAACCTATATTGCTTGGGTCTCCACATTTCATCACCTCAGCAGATTCAGCCCTACAGAAACCTATAGTTGGGTCTCCACATTTCATCAACTCAGCAGGTTCAGCCCTACAGAAACCTATAGCTTGGGTCTCCACATTTCATCACCTCAGCAGATTCAGCCCTACAGAAACCTATAGCTTGGGTCTCCAGATGTCATCACCTCAGCAGATTCAGCCCTACAGAAACCTATAGCTTGGGTCTCCACATTTCATCAACTCAGCAGATTCAACCCTACAGAAAGAAACCTATAGCTTGGGTCTCCACATTTCATCACCTCAGCAGATTCAGCCCTACAGAAACCTATAGCTTGGGTCTCCACATTTCATCACCTCAGCAGATTCAGCCCTACAGAAACCTATAGCTTGAGTCTCCACATTTCATCACCTCAGCAGGTTCAGCCCTACAGAAACCTATAGCTTGAGTCTCCACATTTCATCACCTCAGCAGGTTCAGCCCTACAGAAACCTATAGCTTGAGTCTCCACATTTCATCACCTCAGCAGGTTCAGCCCTACAGCAACCTATAGCTTGAGTCTCCACATTTCATCAACTCAGCAGATTCAGCCCTACAGAAACCTATAGCTTGGGTCTCCAGATTTCATCAACTCAGCAGATTCAACCCTACAGAAACCTATAGCTTGGGTCTCCACATTTCATCACCTCAGCAGGTTCAGCCCTACAGAAACCTATAGCTTGGGTCTCCACATTTCATCACCTCAGCAGATTCAGCCCTACAGAAACCTATAGCTTGGGTCTCCACATTTCATCACCTCAGCAGATTCAGCCCTACAGAAACCTATAGCTTGAGTCTCCACATTTCATCACCTCAGCAGGTTCAGCCCTACAGAAACCTATAGCTTGGGTCTCCACATTTCATCACCTCAGCATGTTCAGCCCTACAGAAACCTATAGCTTGAGTCTCCACATTTCATCACCTCAGCAGGTTCAGCCCTACAGAAACCTATAGCTTGAGTCTCCAGATGTCATCACCTCAGCAGATTCAGCCCTACAGAAACCTATAGCTTGGGTCTCCACATTTCATCAACTCAGCAGATTCAACCCTACAGAAAGAAACCTATAGCTTGGGTCTCCACATTTCATCACCTCAGCAGATTCAGCCCTACAGAAACCTATAGCTTGGGTCTCCACATTTCATCACCTCAGCAGATTCAGCCCTACAGAAACCTATAGCTTGAGTCTCCACATTTCATCACCTCAGCAGGTTCAGCCCTACAGAAACCTATAGCTTGAGTCTCCACATTTCATCACCTCAGCAGGTTCAGCCCTACAGAAACCTATAGCTTGAGTCTCCACATTTCATCACCTCAGCAGGTTCAGCCCTACAGCAACCTATAGCTTGAGTCTCCACATTTCATCAACTCAGCAGATTCAGCCCTACAGAAACCTATAGCTTGGGTCTCCAGATTTCATCAACTCAGCAGATTCAACCCTACAGAAACCTATAGCTTGGGTCTCCACATTTCATCACCTCAGCAGGTTCAGCCCTACAGAAACCTATAGCTTGGGTCTCCACATTTCATCACCTCAGCAGATTCAGCCCTACAGAAACCTATAGCTTGGGTCTCCACATTTCATCACCTCAGCAGATTCAGCCCTACAGAAACCTATAGCTTGAGTCTCCACATTTCATCACCTCAGCAGGTTCAGCCCTACAGAAACCTATAGCTTGGGTCTCCACATTTCATCACCTCAGCATGTTCAGCCCTACAGAAACCTATAGCTTGAGTCTCCACATTTCATCACCTCAGCAGGTTCAGCCCTACAGAAACCTATAGCTTGAGTCTCCACATTTCATCACCTCAGCAGGTTCAGCCCTACAGCAACCTATAGCTTGAGTCTCCACATTTCATCAACTCAGCAGATTCAGCCCTACAGAAACCTATAGCTTGGGTCTCCACATTTCATCACCTCAGCAGATTCAGCCCTACAGAAACCTATAGCTTGGTTCTCCACATTTCATCACCTCAGCAGGTTCAGCCCTACAGAAACCTATAGCTTGGGTCTCCACATTTCATCACCTCAGCAGGTTCAGCCCTACAGAAACCTATATTGCTTGGGTCTCCACATTTCATCACCTCAGCAGATTCAGCCCTACAGAAACCTCTAGCTTGAGTCTCCACATTTCATCACCTCAGCAGGTTCAGCCCTACAGAAACCTATAGCTTGAGTCTCCACATTTCATCACCTCAGCAGGTTCAGCCCTACAGAAACCTATAGCTTGAGTCTCCACATTTCATCACCTCAGCAGATTCAGCCCTACAGAAACCTATAGCTTGGTTCTCCACATTTCATCACCTCAGCAGGTTCAGCCCTACAGAAACCTATATTGCTTGGGTCTCCACATTTCATCACCTCAGCAGATTCAGCCCTACAGAAACCTATAGTTGGGTCTCCACATTTCATCAACTCAGCAGGTTCAGCCCTACAGAAACCTATAGCTTGAGTCTCCACATTTCATCACCTCAGCAGGTTCAGCCCTACAGAAACCTATAGCTTGAGTCTCCACATTTCATCAACTCAGCAGATTCAGCCCTACAGAAACCTATAGCTTGGGTCTCCAGATTTCATCAACTCAGCAGATTCAACCCTACAGAAACCTATAGCTTGAGTCTCCACATTTCATCACCTCAGCAGGTTCAGCCCTACAGAAACCTATAGCTTGGGTCTCCACATTTCATCACCTCAGCAGATTCAGCCCTACAGAAACCTATAGCTTGGGTCTCCACATTTCATCACCTCAGCAGGTTCAGCCCTACAGAAACCTATATTGCTTAGGTCTCCACATTTCATCAACTCAGCAAGTTCAGCCCAACAGAAACCTATAGCTTGAGTCTCCACATTTCATCACCTCAGCAGGTTCAGCCCTACAGAAACCTATAGTTGGGTCTCCAGATTTCATCACCTCAGCAGATTCAGCCCTACAGAAACCTATATAGTTGGGTCTCCACATTTCATCAACTCAGCAGGTTCAGCCCTACAGAAACCTATAGCTTGGGTCTCCACATTTCATCACCTCAGCAGATTCAGCCCTACAGAAACCTATAGCTTGAGTCTCCACATTTCATCACCTCAGCAGGTTCAGCCCTACAGAAACCTATAGCTTGAGTCTCCACATTTCATCAACTCAGCAGATTCAGCCCTACAGAAACCTATAGCTTGGGTCTCCAGATTTCATCAACTCAGCAGATTCAACCCTACAGAAACCTACCTATAGCTTGGGTCTCCACATTTCATCACCTCAGCAGGTTCAGCCCTACAGAAACCTATAGCTTGGGTCTCCACATTTCATCACCTCAGCAGGTTCAGCCCTACAGAAACCTATAGCTTGGGTCTCCACATTTCATCACCTCAGCAGATTCAGCCCTACAGAAACCTATAGCTTGGGTCTCCACATTTCATCACCTCAGCAGGTTCAGCCCTACAGAAACCTATATTGCTTGGGTCTCCACATTTCATCAACTCAGCAGGTTCAGCCCTACAGAAACCTATAGCTTGAGTCTCCACATTTCATCACCTCAGCAGGTTCAGCCCTACAGAAACCTATAGCTTGGGTCTCCACATTTCATCACCTCAGCAGATTCAGCCCTACAGAAACCTATAGCTTGGTTCTCCACATTTCATCACCTCAGCAGGTTCAGCCCTACAGAAACCTATATTGCTTGGGTCTCCACATTTCATCACCTCAGCAGATTCAGCCCTACAGAAACCTATAGTTGGGTCTCCACATTTCATCAACTCAGCAGGTTCAGCCCTACAGAAACCTATAGCTTGGGTCTCCACATTTCATCACCTCAGCAGATTCAGCCCTACAGAAACCTATAGCTTGGGTCTCCAGATGTCATCACCTCAGCAGATTCAGCCCTACAGAAACCTATAGCTTGGGTCTCCACATTTCATCAACTCAGCAGATTCAACCCTACAGAAAGAAACCTATAGCTTGGGTCTCCACATTTCATCACCTCAGCAGATTCAGCCCTACAGAAACCTATAGCTTGGGTCTCCACATTTCATCACCTCAGCAGATTCAGCCCTACAGAAACCTATAGCTTGAGTCTCCACATTTCATCACCTCAGCAGGTTCAGCCCTACAGAAACCTATAGCTTGAGTCTCCACATTTCATCACCTCAGCAGGTTCAGCCCTACAGAAACCTATAGCTTGAGTCTCCACATTTCATCACCTCAGCAGGTTCAGCCCTACAGCAACCTATAGCTTGAGTCTCCACATTTCATCAACTCAGCAGATTCAGCCCTACAGAAACCTATAGCTTGGGTCTCCAGATTTCATCAACTCAGCAGATTCAACCCTACAGAAACCTATAGCTTGGGTCTCCACATTTCATCACCTCAGCAGGTTCAGCCCTACAGAAACCTATAGCTTGGGTCTCCACATTTCATCACCTCAGCAGATTCAGCCCTACAGAAACCTATAGCTTGGGTCTCCACATTTCATCACCTCAGCAGATTCAGCCCTACAGAAACCTATAGCTTGAGTCTCCACATTTCATCACCTCAGCAGGTTCAGCCCTACAGAAACCTATAGCTTGGGTCTCCACATTTCATCACCTCAGCATGTTCAGCCCTACAGAAACCTATAGCTTGAGTCTCCACATTTCATCACCTCAGCAGGTTCAGCCCTACAGAAACCTATAGCTTGAGTCTCCACATTTCATCACCTCAGCAGGTTCAGCCCTACAGCAACCTATAGCTTGAGTCTCCACATTTCATCAACTCAGCAGATTCAGCCCTACAGAAACCTATAGCTTGGGTCTCCACATTTCATCACCTCAGCAGATTCAGCCCTACAGAAACCTATAGCTTGGTTCTCCACATTTCATCACCTCAGCAGGTTCAGCCCTACAGAAACCTATAGCTTGGGTCTCCACATTTCATCACCTCAGCAGGTTCAGCCCTACAGAAACCTATATTGCTTGGGTCTCCACATTTCATCACCTCAGCAGATTCAGCCCTACAGAAACCTCTAGCTTGAGTCTCCACATTTCATCACCTCAGCAGGTTCAGCCCTACAGAAACCTATAGCTTGAGTCTCCACATTTCATCACCTCAGCAGGTTCAGCCCTACAGAAACCTATAGCTTGAGTCTCCACATTTCATCACCTCAGCAGATTCAGCCCTACAGAAACCTATAGCTTGAGTCTCCACATTTCATCACCTCAGCAGATTCAGCCCTACAGAAACCTATAGCTTGAGTCTCCACATTTCATCACCTCAGCAGGTTCAGCCCTAAAGAAACCTATAGCTCGAGTCTCCACATTTCATCACCTCAGCAGGTTCAGCCCTACAGAAACCTATAGCTTGGGTCTCCACATTTCATCACCTCAGCAGATTCAGCCCTACAGAAACCTATAGCTTGAGTCTCCACATTTCATCACCTCAGCAGGTTCAGCCCTACAGAAACCTATAGCTTGAGTCTCCACATTTCATCACCTCAGCAGGTTCAGCCCTACAGAAACCTATAGCTTGAGTCTCCACATTTCATCACCTCAGCAGGTTCAGCCCTACAGAAACCTATAGCTTGAGTCTCCACATTTCATCACCTCAGCAGGTTCAGCCCTACATAAACCTATAGCTTGAGTCTCCACATTTCATCATCTCAACAGATTCAGCCCTACAGAAACCTATAGCTTGAGTCTCCACATTTCATCACCTCAGCAGGTTCAGCCCTACAGAAACCTATATTGCTTGGGTCTCCACATTTCATCACCTCAGCAGATTCAGCCCTACAGAAACCTATAGCTTGAGTCTCCACATTTCATCACCTCAACAGATTCAGCCCTACAGAAACCTATAGCTTGGGTCTCCACATTTCATCACCTCAGCAGGTTCAGCCCTACAGAAACCTATATTGCTTGGGTCTCCACATTTCATCACCTCAGCAGGTTCAGCCCTACAGAAACCTATAGCTTGGGTCTCCACATTTCATCACCTCAGCAGGTTCAGCCCTACAGAAACCTATATTGCTTGGGTCTCCACATTTCATCACCTCAGCAGATTCAGCCCTACAGAAACCTATAGCTTGAGTCTCCACATTTCATCACCTCAGCAGGTTCAGCCCTACAGAAACCTATAGCTTGAGTCTCCACATTTCATCACCTCAGCAGGTTCAGCCCTACAGAAACCTATAGCTTTGGTCTACACATTTCATCACCTCAGCAGATTCAGCCCTACAGAAACCTATATCTTGGGTCTCCACATTTCATCACCTCAGCAGGTTCAGCCCTACAGAAACCTATAGCTTGGGTCTCCACATTTCATCACCTCAGCAGATTCAGCCCTACAGAAACCTATATTGCTTGGGTCTCCACATTTCATCACCTCAGCAGATTCAGCCCTGAGACTCTGCTTGAGTCTCCACATTTCATCACCTCAGCAGGTTCAGCCCTACAGAAACCTATAGCTTGGGTCTCCACATTTCATCACCTCAGTAGGTTCAGCCCTACAGAAACCTATATTGCTTGGGTCTCCACATTTCATCACCTCAGCAGGTTCAGCCCTACAGAAACCTATAGCTTGGGTCTCCACATTTCATCACCTCAGCAGGTTCAGCCCTACAGAAACCTATATTGCTTGGGTCTCCACATTTCATCACCTCAGCAGATTCAGCCCTACAGAAACCTATAGCTTGAGTCTCCACATTTCATCACCTCAGCAGGTTCAGCCCTACAGAAACCTATAGCTTGAGTCTCCACATTTCATCACCTCAGCAGGTTCAGCCCTACAGAAACCTATCGCTTGAGTCTCCACATTTCATCACCTCAGCAGGTTCAGCCCTACAGAAACCTATAGCTTTGGTCTCCACATTTCATCACCTCAGCAGATTCAGCCCTACAGAAACCTATAGCTTGGGTCTCCACATTTCATCACCTCAGCAGGTTCAGCCCTACAGAAACCTATAGCTTGGGTCTACACATTTCATCACCTCAGCAGGTTCAGCCCTACAGAAATCTATAGCTTGAGTCTCCACATTTCATCACCTCAGCAGGTTCAGCCCTACAGAAACCTATAGCTCTTGAGTCTCCACATTTCATCACCTCAGCAGGTTCAGCCCTACAGAAACCTATAGCTTGAGTCTCCACATTTCATCACCTCAGCAGGTTCAGCCCTACAGAAACCTATAGCTTGAGTCTCCACATTTCATCACCTCAGCAGGTTCAGCCCTACATAAACCTATAGCTTGAGTCTCCACATTTCATCACCTCAACAGATTCAGCCCTACAGAAACCTATAGCTTGGGTCTCCACATTTCATCACCTCAGCAGGTTCAGCCCTACAGAAACCTATAGCTTGGGTCTCCACATTTCATCACCTCAGCAGATTCAGCCCTACAGAAACCTATAGCTTGGGTCTCCACATTTCATCACCTCAGCAGGTTCAGCCCTACAGAAACCTATATTGCTTAGGTCTCCACATTTCATCAACTCAGCAAGTTCAGCCCAACAGAAACCTATAGCTTGAGTCTCCACATTTCATCACCTCAGCAGGTTCAGCCCTACAGAAACCTATAGTTGGGTCTCCAGATTTCATCACCTCAGCAGATTCAGCCCTACAGAAACCTATATATAGTTGGGTCTCCACATTTCATCAACTCAGCAGGTTCAGCCCTACAGAAACCTATAGCTTGGGTCTCCACATTTCATCACCTCAGCAGATTCAGCCCTACAGAAACCTATAGCTTGAGTCTCCACATTTCATCACCTCAGCAGGTTCAGCCCTACAGAAACCTATAGCTTGAGTCTCCACATTTCATCAACTCAGCAGATTCAGCCCTACAGAAACCTATAGCTTGGGTCTCCAGATTTCATCAACTCAGCAGATTCAACCCTACAGAAACCTACCTATAGCTTGGGTCTCCACATTTCATCACCTCAGCAGGTTCAGCCCTACAGAAACCTATAGCTTGGGTCTCCACATTTCATCACCTCAGCAGGTTCAGCCCTACAGAAACCTATAGCTTGGGTCTCCACATTTCATCACCTCAGCAGATTCAGCCCTACAGAAACCTATAGCTTGGGTCTCCACATTTCATCACCTCAGCAGGTTCAGCCCTACAGAAACCTATATTGCTTGGGTCTCCACATTTCATCAACTCAGCAGGTTCAGCCCTACAGAAACCTATAGCTTGAGTCTCCACATTTCATCACCTCAGCAGGTTCAGCCCTACAGAAACCTATAGCTTGGGTCTCCACATTTCATCACCTCAGCAGATTCAGCCCTACAGAAACCTATAGCTTGGGTCTCCACATTTCATCACCTCAGCAGGTTCAGCCCTACAGAAACCTATAGCTTGGGTCTCCACATTTCATCACCTCAGCAGGTTCAGCCCTACAGAAACCTATAGCTTGGGTCTCCACATTTCATCACCTCAGCAGGTTCAGCCCTACAGAAACATATAGCTCGAGTCTCCACATTTCATCACCTCAGCAGGTTCAGCCCTACAGAAACCTATAGCTTGAGTCTCCACATTTCATCACCTCAACAGATTCAGCCCTACAGAAACCTATAGCTTATGACCTCAGCAGGTTCAGCCCTACAGAAACCTATAGCTCGAGTCTCCACATTTCATCACCTCAGCAGGTTCAGCCCTACAGAAACCTATAGCTTGGGTCTCCACATTTCATCACCTCAGCAGGTTCAGCCCTACAGAAACCTATAGCTTGAGTCTCCACATTTCATCACCTCAGCAGGTTCAGCCATACAGAAACCTATATTGCTTGGGTCTCCACATTTCATCACCTCAGCAGGTTCAGCCCTACAGAAACCTATAGCTTGGGTCTCCACATTTCATCACCTCAGCAGGTTCAGCCCTACAGAAACCTATATTGCTTGGGTCTCCACATTTCATCACCTCAGCAGATTCAGCCCTACAGAAACCTATATTGCTTGGGTCTCCACATTTCATCACCTCAGCAGATTCAGCCCTACAGAAACCTATAGCTTGAGTCTCCACATTTCATCACCTCAGCAGGTTCAGCCCTACAGAAACCTATAGCTTGGGTCTCCACATTTCATCACCTCAGTAGGTTCAGCCCTACAGAAACCTATATTGCTTGGGTCTCCACATTTCATCACCTCAGCAGGTTCAGCCCTACAGAAACCTATAGCTTGGGTCTCCACATTTCATCACCTCAGCAGGTTCAGCCCTACAGAAACCTATATTGCTTGGGTCTCCACATTTCATCACCTCAGCAGATTCAGCCCTACAGAAACCTATAGCTTGAGTCTCCACATTTCATCACCTCAGCAGGTTCAGCCCTACAGAAACCTATAGCTTGAGTCTCCACATTTCATCACCTCAGCAGGTTCAGCCCTACAGAAACCTATCGCTTGAGTCTCCACATTTCATCACCTCAGCAGGTTCAGCCCTACAGAAACCTATAGCTTTGGTCTCCACATTTCATCACCTCAGCAGATTCAGCCCTACAGAAACCTATAGCTTGGGTCTCCACATTTCATCACC
This sequence comes from Oncorhynchus nerka, assembly GCF_034236695.1. Lineage (NCBI taxonomy): Eukaryota > Metazoa > Chordata > Actinopteri > Salmoniformes > Salmonidae > Oncorhynchus > Oncorhynchus nerka. The sequence continues at coordinate 18,280,901 of NC_088419.1, read as the reverse complement.
TCAGCAGGTTCAGCCCTACAGAAACCTATAGCTTGGGTCTCCAAATTTCATCACCTCAGCAGATTCAGCCCTACAGAAACCTATAGCTTGGTACCTAAAAGCTGAGTACTGGGGTATTGTCCAGACAAAGATTTTTTAGTGTAGCAATATTAAGTTGTATGAAATTAAATGAGATGGGAAAAATAGGCTATGCAAAAATGTGGGCACCCTTGTCATTCTGTTGATTTGAATACCTGTAACTACTTAACACTGATTAATTGGAACACAAAATTGGTTTAGTGAGCTCATTAAGCATTTTACTTCATAGACAAGTGCATCCAATCACGAGAAAAGGTATTTAAGGCCAATTGCAAGTTGTTGTTCTTTTTGACTCTCCTCTGAAGAGTGGCAACATGGGGGCCTCAAAACAACTCTCAAATTACCTGAAAACAAAGATTGTTCAACATTATGGTTCAGAGGAAGGCTACAAAAAAGCTGCTAGTGTCCACTGTGAGGAACATAGTGAGGAAATGGAAGACCACAGGCACAGTTCTTGTTAAGGCCAGAAGTGGCAGGTCAAGAAAAATATCGGAGAGGCAAAGGCGAAGGATGGTGAGAACGGTCAAAACAGCCCATAGACCACCTCCAAAGACCTACAACATCATCTTGTTGCAGATGGTGTCACTGCATCGTTCAACAATTCAGTGCACTTTGCACAAGGAGAAGCTGTATGGGAGAGTGATGCGGAAGAAGCCTTTTCTGCACACACGCCACAAACAGAGTCGCTTGAGGTATGCAAACGCACATTTGGACAAGCCAGCTTCATTTTGGAATAAGGTGCTGTGGACTGATGAAACAAAGATTGAGTTATTTGGTCATAACAAGGGACGTTATGCACGGCGGCAAAAGAACACAACGTTCCAAGAAAAACACTTGCTACCCACAGTAAAATTTGGTGGGGGTTCCATCATGCTGTGGGGCTGTGTGGCCAGTGCCGGTACTGGGAATCTTGTTAAAGTTGAGAGTCACATGGATTCCACTCAATATCAGCAGATTCTTGGGAATAATGTTGACGAATCAGTCACGAAGTAGTACAATGTACAATGTTCTGGAATGGCCATCCCAGTCCCCAGGCCTGAATATCATTGAGAATCTGTGGAAAGCCCAAGTTATGTCAAGACTTCAGTCCATGCTCGGCAACCATCAACCCTAACTGAACTGGAGAGGTTTTGTAAGGAGGAATGGTCCAAAATACCGTCATCCAGAATCCAGACACTCATTAGAGACTATGGGAAGCATCTAGAGGCTGTTATTTTAGCAAAAGGAGGCTCTACTAAATATTGATGTGATTTTTCTATTGGGGTGCCCAAATGTATGCACCTGTCTAATTTTGTTTTGATGCATATTGCACATTTTCTGTTAATTCAATAAACCTCATTTCACTACTAAAATATTACTGTGTCCATCAGTTATTTGATAGATCAAAATGAAATTGCTGATCCAAACACCCAATTATTTATAAATGGAAATCATGGAAATTGTCATGAATGATCACTGACAACGATGAGACAGCATATCGGGAGGAGGTCAGAGACCTGGTAGTTTGGTGCCAGGACTACAACCACTCCCTCAGTGGGAGCAAGACAAAGGAGCTGATTGTGGAATATAGGAAAAGGAGGGCTGAACAAGGTCCCGTTAACATCGATGGGGCAGAAGTGGATCGGGTCGAGTTTTAAGTTCCTTGGTGTCCACATCACCATCCAGGACCTCTATACTAGGTGTTGTCAGAGGAAAGCCCAAGTTATGTCAAGACTTCAGTCATTCAAGTCATAGACTGAGCTCACGGCAAGCAGTATTTGAATGCCAAGTCTAGGAACAAAAGGCTCCATAATAGCTTCTACCCCCAAGCCATAAGACTGCTGAACAATTCATCAAATGGCCACCTGGTCTATTTACATTGACACCACCCCTCTTTGTTTTTACACTGCTGCTACTTGCTGTTTATTTTGTTCATCTTCTATGCATGGTCACTTTATACATTACCTCAACTAACCTGTACCCCCCCACATTGACTTGGTACTGGTACCTCCTGTCCATAGCCTCGTTATTGTTATGTCATTTTCTTGTGTTACTTTTTAAACTTTATTTCTTGAACTGCATTGTTGGTTAAGGGCTTGTAAGTAAGCATTTCACGGTAAGGTCAAAACGTGGTATTCGACGCGTGTGACAAATAAAATTTGATTTGAAGTCATGTTGATATGATTTTCAGTTGGCTTCCATATGACTGGCTTCACATTCGTCTCCTGGGATCATAAGGAAAAATCATCTAAAACAATTGTTATGTGTATTTACAATCCCCTTCTCCAAAACAGATGACTAATTTACCTAGCTATTATAAATATCTTATCAATGTATAAATTACAGTGAATGGAGAATGCTGTTATTTCTATTAGAAAAAAGAAAGGAGACGCTATTTCCACTTGGAACCTGCAGGTTCGCTTGACCTTATTCATGGTTTCCTCGCGCGTGAAGGTGGTGGAATTATAATGGAGTTAAGTCAATGTCAGAAAACAGCGTATCTGTAGACACACCTCTGCCACATACCCTGTATTCACATCTTAAATCTCCACCTTGAACGAATAGCGGGTGAATAGTATGCTATTCTCATGCTTAAGTTCAAGGTCAGAGTACGCATAGAGAGACAAGTGCATAAAAAAGGGAATTAAATTCCATTTACGCGCTCTTAACTTGGGTCGGAATCAGGGCCAATATGATTACATGAACAGGGGGGTACTGGGAGATAACTCAGGGAGTCAATGACACCTCTGATAGAAGAATGGATGGTAAAAAGGCCTTAAGCCTAGATTCAATGGTTAGCGCCGAACACCTGCGGTATTGCCTGATCAGAGAGTGTGGTGTACAGAGGACTTATATTTCTAGTGAAAGAGAGCAAATAGGAATTTGCATCTGGCCCCCAGGATGATAATCCAATTTGAATGTGAAAAACATGTATTTTAAATCAACGCACAGTAATTGTCTACTCCCCTTCAGTGTTCCTTTGAACCACAGATCTGGAATGATTTGTGTGTGTATGTGTGTTTTTTTTAAATATTATATTTATTTCACCTTTATTTAACCAGGTAGGCCTGTTGAGAACAAGTTCTCATTTACAACTGCGACCTGGCCAAGATAAAGCAAAGCAGTGCGACATAAACAACAACACAGAGCTACACATGGAATAAACAAACGTACAGTCAATATACAGTGTGTGCAAATGGCGTGAGGAGGTAAGGCAATAAATAGACCATAGTAGCGAAGAGATTTACAAATGAGCAAATTAACACTGGAGTGCAGATGATAGATGTGCAGATGAAGATGTGCAAGGTGGAATACTGGTGTGCAAAAGAGCAAAAAGTAAACAAAAAAAATATGGGGATGAGGTAGGTAGATTGGATGGGATATTTACAGATGGGCTGTGTATAGCTGTAGTGATCAGTTAGCTCCTCAGATAGCTGATGTTTAAAATAAGCGAGGGAGATATAAGTCTCCAACTTCAGCGGTTTTTGCGATTCCTTTCAGTCAGTCAATTCCTGGCAGCAGAGAACTGGAAGGAAAGGCTGCCAATTTGACACACTGAACTATAGCTGAGAAGTAGTTGGTGAACCAGGTGAGGTAGTCATTTGAGAAACCAAGGCTGTTGAGTCTGCTGATAAGAATATGGTGATTTACAGAGTCTAAAGCCTTGGCCAGGTCGATGAAGACGGCTGCCTAGTACTGTATTTTATCGATGGCGGTTATGATATCGTTTAATACCTTGAGCGTGGCTGAGGTGCACCCGTGACCAGCTCGGAAACCAGATTGCACAGCGGAGAAGGTACGGTGGGATTCGAAATGGTCAGTGATCTGTTTATTAACTTGGCTTTCGAAGACTTTAGAAAGGCAGGGCAAGATGGATATAGGTCTGTAACAGTTTGTGTCTAGAGTATCATACCCTTTGAAGAGGGGGATGACAGCTTTCCAATCTTTAGGGATCTCGGACGATACAATAGAGGTTGAACAGACTGGTAATGGCGGTTGCATCAATGGCAGTGGATAATTTTAGAAAGAGAGGGTCCAGATTGTCTAGCCCAGCTGATTTGTACGGGTGTGTGTGAGCTTCTATGATCAGTCTGTGTGTAAGTGTGCTTATTTAACTAGGCAAGTAAGTTAAGAACAAATTCTTATTTACAATGACGGCCTACCGGGGAACAGTGGGTTAACTGCCTTGTTCAGGGGCAGAACGACAGATTTTTACCTTGTCAGCTCGGGAATTCAATCTAGCAACCTTTCGGTTACTAGCCCAATGCTGAAATCACTGGGCTACCTGCCGCCCCAAAAACATACACACACTTGTGACTTATGATCTGTATGTGTTCTTTTGTGTTTGTGTGTGACTGTGATTATACACACACAACATACAATACGCAGTATGTCTGAGTTAAGATGCGCCCCCCAGGGTCACGCTGACAGACTGGGGGATTTAATGGCAACAAGTTAAATGACCCATTCTGACCAGTTCTCATCCCGTCACCTGATGCTAACATGCTATAAATACCAGCTGAATGTTTGTGTATTCTTTTTGCATGTGTGTGTATTTGTGTGCGTGTGTGTGTGTGTTTGTGTATGTGTTTGTGTATGTTTTAATGTGTGTGTGTGTGTTTGTGTGTGTGTGTATTTGTGTGTGTGTATTTGTGTGTGTGTGTTTGTGTGTGTTTGTACATTTTTGTGTGTGTGTGTTTTTTTTGTGTGTGTGTCCCTGTGTGTGTATGTGTGTGTGTGTGTGTGTGTATGTGTGTGTGTTTGTGTATGTTTTAATGTGTGTGTGTGTTTGTGTGTGTGTGTATTTGTGTGCGTGTGTGTGTGCGTGTGTGTGTGTGTTTGTGTATGTGTTTGTGTATGTTTTAATGTGTGTGTGTGTGTGTGTGTGTGTGTGTGTGTGTGTGTGTGTGTGTGTGTGTGTGTGTGTGTGCGTGTGTGCTGTATGTATGGTAGCTGGAGATAACTCAGGTAGTCAGTGACACATATGATAGAAGAATGGATGGTAAAAAGACCTTAGGCCTAGATTCAATTGGTAGCGTTGAACAAAAGGCAATGTTCCCGTGTTCGTGGAGACTGCATCCACGGTAAACACGGAATATGTCAACTCAATTGAAATTACTGTTAAATTGCAAGTGCGATATAAGGTGTATCTGCGATATAAGGTTGAATCTAGCCCTTAGTACAGAGTAGCAGTTTTTTATTTGTTTAGCATTTTTTGTTTAACCTTTATTTAACTAGGCAAGTCAGTTAAGAACAAATGATTATTTTACATTGACGGCCTGCCCTACAGCTAATGCAGCTGTCTGAAACTGTGATCAATGTGAACATGTATCCTTTGTTAACGTAATGTACAGTACAGTATGAATGTGTCCTATAGCATCACATTCAAACAATGACATGTTATTTATAATGCTTTTTACATCAGCAGTCGTCAGAAAGTGCTTTTACAACCCGGCCTAGGTCCCAAAAGAGCAAGCAGAAGCAGAAGGCTGAATCAATGATGTCCTCTTCTCATCTCTGCAACAAAACTTTGTGCTGATGAACATGCCTTCAAACCCAACTCCTCTTATTTCCAGAAATAAGCAGCATGAGCTGCATTAACTACAACAAGAGACACAGTGCAGATAAGCCAACAGATTAGCAATCTACAATCCACCATTCAAAAAACAGATCCCAAATGGCACCCTATTCCCAACATAGTGCACTACTTTTGACTAGAACCCTATGTGCCCTGGTAAAAAAACAGTGCACTACAAAGGGAACAGGGTTCCAATTGAGATGCAGGCAGAGTCTTCAGAGCTCTGGAGAGTCAATTACAGCTTTTAGCCTTGATTGATGCTCTGTTGTCGACTGATGATCGTTAAATATTTTAAACTCTTTCAGCGCTTCTCTGGTTCCATTTGTTCTCCATTATTATAGTGGTTCCCTCCCAAATGGTACCCTATTCCAGATGGGCCCTGGTCAAAGTAGTGTAATAATTAGGGAATAGGGAGCCATTTGGGATGCACAGGGGATAACTTTCTCTGAGAAGGACTGAGGGCTTTCCTCCATACACAAACATCCTCATTAGTTTTCTCAATAAATAAAATATCATATATAGTTCTGCCTTCAGAGTTGTGTTGATTCACATTGATCAACCTCTACTGAGGAATCAATGAGACATTGATACTGAACTCCAACAACTGGAAGATCAAAAGCCATGAGTGAGATGTCTGCTGTGTGTGTGTGTGTGTGTGTGTGTGTGTGTGTGTGTGTGTGTGTGTGTGTGTGTGTGTGTGTGTGTGTGTGTGTAGTGGCTTTTATTGTTCAGTGTATGTGCCGATGTGTGTGTCTGACAGAAGCACGTGCTGGGCACGCACGCACATACCTACACACTCACCGTGCAGGCATGCAGGCATACACTCACACACACATACATACACAATACCAACCCCACCCACACAGACATCAAAACCACTGGCTGGTAGTGGTAGTCTCCTCTGATCTCCTCTTATCAATCATAGCCAGAGGAACACAGAGCAGCACTGATGACTAATACACAACACAGCACGCATACGGCTTCAAAACATGCCACACAGCACGCATACGACTTCAAAACATACCACACGACACAGCACACATAGGGCTTCAAAACACGCCACACAACACAGCACGCATACGACTTCAAAACATACCACACAACACAGCACGCATATGACTTCAAAACACGCCACACAACACAGCACGCATACGACTTCAAAACATACCACACGACACAGCACACATAGGGCTTCAAAACACGCCACACAACACAGCACGCATATGACTTCAAAACATACCACACGACACAGCACGCATATGACTTCAAAACACGCCACACAACACAGCACGCATACGACTTCAAAACATACCACACGACACAGCACACATAGAGCTTTAAAACATACCACACGACACAGCACACATAGGGCTTCAAAACACGCCACACAACACAGCACGCATACGACTTCAAAACATACCACACGACACACATAGGGCTTCAAAACATACCACACGACACAGCACACATAGGGCTTCAAAACACGCCACACAACACAGCACGCATACGACTTCAAAACATACCACACGACACAGCACACATAGAGCTTTAAAACATACCACACGACACAGCACACATAGGGCTTCAAAACATACCACACGACACAGCACACATAGGGCTTCAAAACACGCCACACAACACAGCACGCATACGACTTCAAAACATACCACACGACACAGCACACATAGGGCTTCAAAACACGCCACACAACACAGCACGCATACGACTTCAAAACATACCACACGACACAGCACACATAGAGCTTTAAAACATACCACACGACACAGCACACATAGGGCTTCAAAACATACCACACGACACAGCACACATAGGGCTTCAAAACATACCACACAACACAGCACGCATACGACTTCAAAACATACCACACGACACAGCACACATAGGGCTTCAAAACATACCACACAACACAGCACACATAGGGCTTCAAAACATACCACACGACACAGCACGCATACGACTTCAAAACATACCACACGACACAGCACACATACGACTTCAAAACATACCACACGACACAGCACACATACGACTTCAAAACATACCACACGACACAGCACACATAGGGCTTCAAAACATACCACACGACACAGCACACATACTACTTCAAAACATACCACACGACACAGCACGCATACGACTTCAAAACATACCACACGACACAGCACACATACGACTTCAAAACATACCACACGACACAGCACGCATACGACTTCAAAACATACCACACGACACAGCACGCATACGACTTCAAAACATACCACACGACACAGCACACATACGACTTCAAAACATACCACACGACACAGCACGCATACGACTTCAAAACATACCACACGACACAGCACGCATACGACTTCAAAACATACCACACAACACAGCACACATACGACTTCAAAACATACCACACGACACAGCACGATAGGGCTTCAAAACATACCACACGACACACATAGGGCTTCAAAACATACCACACGACACACATAGGGCTTCAAAACATACCACACGACACACATAGGGCTTCAAAACATACCACACGACACAGCACACATAGGGCTTCAAAACATACCACACAACACAGCACACATACGACTTCAAAACATACCACACGACACAGCACGCATAGGGCTTCAAAACATACCACACGACACACATAGGGCTTCAAAACATACCACACGACACACATAGGGCTTCAAAACATACCACACGACACACATAGGGCTTCAAAACATACCACACGACACAGCACACATAGGGCTTCAAAACATACCACACGACACACATAGGGCTTCAAAACATACCACACGACACAGCACACATAGGGCTTCAAAACATACCACACAACACAGCACACATAGGTCTTCAAAACATACCACACGAACAGCACACATAGGGCTTCAAAACATACCACACGACACAGCACGCATACGACTTCAAAACATACCACACGACACAGCACGCATAGGGCTTCAAAACATACCACACGACACACATAGGGCTTCAAAACAAACCACACGACACACATAGGGCTTCAAAACATACCACACGACACAGCACGCATACGACTTCAAAACATACCACACGACACAGCACACATACGACTTCAAAACATACCACACGACACAGCACGCATACGACTTCAAAACATACCACACGACACAGCACGCATACGACTTCAAAACATACCACACAACACAGCACACATACGACTTCAAAACATACCACACGACACAGCACGCATAGGGCTTCAAAACATACCACACGACACACATAGGGCTTCAAAACATACCACACGACACACATAGGGCTTCAAAACATACCACACGACACACATAGGGCTTCAAAACATACCACACGACACAGCACACATAGGGCTTCAAAACATACCACACAACACAGCACACATACGACTTCAAAACATACCACACGACACAGCACGCATAGGGCTTCAAAACATACCACACGACACACATAGGGCTTCAAAACATACCACACGACACACATAGGGCTTCAAAACATACCACACGACACACATAGGGCTTCAAAACATACCACACGACACAGCACACATAGGGCTTCAAAACATACCACACGACACACATAGGGCTTCAAAACATACCACACGACACAGCACACATAGGGCTTCAAAACATACCACACAACACAGCACACATAGGTCTTCAAAACATACCACACGACACAGCACACATAGGGCTTCAAAACATACCACACGACACAGCACGCATACGACTTCAAAACATACCACACGACACAGCACGCATAGGGCTTCAAAACATACCACACGACACACATAGGGCTTCAAAACAAACCACACGACACACATAGGGCTTCAAAACATACCACACGACACAGCACGCATACGACTTCAAAACATACCACACGACACAGCACACATACGACTTCAAAACATACCACACGACACAGCACGCATACGACTTCAAAACATACCACACGACACAGCACGCATACGACTTCAAAACATACCACACAACACAGCACACATACGACTTCAAAACATACCACACGACACAGCACGCATAGGGCTTCAAAACATACCACACGACACACATAGGGCTTCAAAACATACCACACGACACACATAGGGCTTCAAAACATACCACACGACACACATAGGGCTTCAAAACATACCACACGACACAGCACACATAGGGCTTCAAAACATACCACACAACACAGCACACATACGACTTCAAAACATACCACACGACACAGCACGCATAGGGCTTCACAACATACCACACGACACACATAGGGCTTCAAAACATACCACACGACACACATAGGGCTTCAAAACATACCACACGACACACATAGGGCTTCAAAACATACCACACGACACAGCACACATAGGGCTTCAAAACATACCACACGACACACATAGGGCTTCAAAACATACCACACGACACAGCACACATAGGGCTTCAAAACATACCACACAACACAGCACACATAGGTCTTCAAAACATACCACACGACACAGCACACATAGGACTTCAAAACATACCACACGACACAGCACGCATACGACTTCAAAACATACCACACGACACAGCACGCATAGGGCTTCAAAACATACCACACGACACACATAGGGCTTCAAAACAAACCACACGACACACATAGGGCTTCAAAACATACCACACGACACAGCACGCATACGACTTCAAAACATACCACACGACACAGCACACATAGGGCTTCAAAACACAACACACAAAACATACCACACGATGCTTCTCATTTGGCAGTCAAAGCCTGAGTTTATATTTTAACCTTTATTTAACGAGGCAAGTCAGTTAAGAACAATTTCTTATTTTCAGTGATGACCTAGGAACAGTGGGTGAACTGCCTGTTCAGGGGCAGAATGACAGATTTGTACCTTGTCAGCTCAGGGGTTTGAACTTGCAACCTTCCGGTTACTAGTCCAACACTCTAACCACTAAGCTACCCTGAGTGACTCAAGTGTTCTTCGTTTAGCCTGGAAATAGTTTGAGGTTTATAGAAACAACATTAGGTGTAATATAACCATATTTTAACAGCAGGTAGTAAACTTATCCTCCTTTTGACGCTAAGATACAGTATCAAATATACAGAGAGGATAACAAAATACCTCACAACAGAAGAAAAAATCGAATCAAATCTAATTTATTTGTCACATACACATGGTTAGCAGATGTTAATGCGAGTGTAGCGGAATGCTTGTGCTTCTAGTTCCGACAATGCAGTAATAACCAACAAATAATCTAACCTAACAATTCCAAAACTACTACCGTATACACACAAGTGTAAAGGGATAAAGAATATGTACATAAAGATGTATGAATGAGTGATGGTACAGAACGGCATAGGCAAGATGCAGTAGATGGTATAGAGTACAGTATATACATATGAGATGAGTAATGTAGGGTATGTAAACAAAGTGGCATAGTTTAAAGTGGCTAGTGATACATGTATTACATAAAGATGCAGTAGATGATATAGGGTACAGTATATACATATACATATGAAATGAGTAATGTAGGGTATGTAAACAATATTTTAAGTAGCATTGTTTAAAGTGGCTAGTGATATATTTTACATCAATTTCCATCAATTCCCACTATTAAAGTGGCTGGAGTTGAGTCAGTGTCAGTGTGTTGGCAGCAGCCACGCAATGTTAGTGGTGGCTGTTTAACAGTCTGATGGCCTTGAGATAGAAGCTGTTTTTCAGTCTCTCTGTCCCTACTTTGATGCACCTGTACTGACCTCGCCTTCTGGATGATAGCGGGGTGAACAGGCAGTGGCTCGGGTGATTGTTGTCCTTGATGATCTTTATGGCCTTCCTGTGACATTGGGTGGTGTAGGTGTCCTGGAGGGCAGGTAGTTTGCCCCCGGTGATGCGTTGTGCAGACCTCAATACCCTCTGGAGAGCCTTACGGTTGTGGGCGGAGCAGTTGCCGTACCTGGCGGTGATACAGTCCGACAGGATGCTCTCGATTGTGCATCTGTAGAAGTTTGTGAGTACTTTTGGTGACAAGTTGAATTTCTTCAGCCTCTTGAGCTTCTTCACAATGCTGTCTGTGTGGGTGGACCAATTCAGTTTGTCCGTGATGTGTACGCCGAGGAACTTAAAACTTACTACCCTCTCCACTACTGTCCCATCGATGTGGATAGGGGGTGATCCCTCTGCTGTTTCCGGAAGTCCACAATCATCTCCTTTGTTTTGTTGACGTTGAGTGTGAGGTTATTTTCCTGACACCACACTCCGAGGGCCCTCACCTCCTCCTTGTAGGCCGTATCGTCGTTGTTGGTAATCAAGCCTACCACTGTAGTGTTGTCCGCAAACTTGATGATTGAGTTGGAGGTGTGCATGGCCACGCAGTCATGGGTGAACAGGGAGTACAGGAGAGGGCTCAGAATGCACCCTTGTGGGGCCCTAGTGTTGAGGATCAGCGGGGTGGAGATGTTGTTACCTACCCTCACCACTGGGGGCGGCCTAACAGTAAGTCCAGTACCCAGTTGCACAGGGCGGGGTCGAGACCCAGGGTCTCGAGCTTGATGACGAGTTTGGAGGGTACTATGGAGTTAAATGCTGAGCTGTAGTCAATGAACAGCATTCTCACATAGGTATTCCTCTTGTCCAGATGGGTTAGGGCAGTGTGCAGTGTGGTTGAGATTGCATCGTCTGTGGACCTATTTGGGCGGTAAGCAAATTGGAGTGGGTCTAGGGTGTCAGGTAGGGTGGAGGTGATATAGTCCTTGACTAGTCTCTCAAAGCACTTCATGATGATGGAAGTGAGTGCTACGGGGCCGGTAGTCGTTTAGCTCAGTTACCTTAGCTTTCTTGGGAACAGGGACAATGGTGGCCCTCTTGAAGCATGTGGGAACAGCAGACTGGGATAAGGATTGATTGAATATGTCCGTAAACACACCAGCCAGCTGGTCTGCGCATGCTCTGAGGATGCGGCTAGGGACGCCGTCTGGGCCTGCAGCCTTGCGAGGGTTAACATGTTTAAATGTTTTCCTCACATTGGCTGCAGTGAAGGAGAGTCCGCAGGTTTTGGTTGCGGGCCGTGTCAGTGGCACTGTATTGTCCTCAAAGCGGGCAAAAAAGTTATTTAGTCTGCCTGGGAGCAAGACATCCTGGTCCGTGACGGGGCTGGTTGTCTTTTTGTAATCCGTGATTGACTGTAGACCCTGCCACATACCTCTTGTGTCTGAGCCGTTGAATTGTGACTCTACTTTGTCTCTATACTGACGGTTAGCTTGTTTGATTGCCCTGCGGAGGGAATAGCTACACCGTTTGTATTCTGTCATGTTTCCGGTCACCTTTCCCTGGTTAAAAGCAGTGGTTCGTGCTTTCAGTTTCGCGGGAATGCTGCCATCAATCCACGGTTTCTGGTTTGGGAATGTTTTAATCGTTGCTATGGGAATGACATCATCAACGCACTTTCTAATGAACTCGCTCACCGAATCAGCGTATTCGTCAGTGTTGTTGTTGGACACAATGCGGAACATATCCTAGTCCGCGTGATCGAAGCGGTCTTGAAGCGTGGAATCAGATTGGTCGGACCAGCGTTGAACAGACCTAAGCGCGGGAGCTTCTTGTTTTAGTTTCTGTTTGTAGGCAGGGAGCAACAAAATGGAGTCATGGTCAGCTTTTCCGAAAGGAGGGCGCGGGAGGGCTTTATATGCGTTGCGGAAGTTAGAATAGCAATGATTCAAGGTTTTACCAGCCCTGGTTGCGCAATCGATATGCTGATACAATTTAGGGAGTCTTGTTTTCAGATTAGCCTTGTTAAAATCCCCAGCTACAATGAATGCAGCCTCAGGATATGTGGTTTCCAGTTTGCTAAGAGTCAAATAAAGTTTGTTCAGGGCCATCGATGTGTCTGCTCGGGGGGGGGGGGGGGGGGGGGTATATACGGCTGTGATTATAATCGAAGAGAATTCCCTTGGTAGATAATGCGGACGACATTTGATTGTGAGGAATTCTAAGTCAGGTGAAAAGAAGGACTTGAGTTCCTGTATGTTGTTGTGGTCACACCACGTCTCGTTAATCATAAGGCATACGCCCCCGCCCCTCTTCTTACCAGAAAGATGTTTGTTTCTGTCGGCGCAATGCTTGAATAAACCAGCTGGCTGCACCGATTCCGTTAGCATCTCTCGAGTGAGCCATGTTTCCGTGAAGCAAAGAATGTTACAGTCTCTGATGTCTCTCTGGAATGCTACCCTTGCTCAGATTTCATCAACCTTGTTGTCAAGAGACTGGACATTGGCGAGTAGTATGCTAGGGAGTGGTGCGCGATGTGCCCGTCTCCGGAGCCTGACCAGAAGACCGCTACATTTCCCTCTTTTACGATGTCTTTGTTTTGGGTCGCAGGCTGGGATGCATTCCGTTGTCCTGGGTGGAAGGCAGAACACAGGATCCACTTCGGGAAAGTCATATTCCTGGTCGTACTGATGGTTGACGTTGCTCTTATATTCAGTAGTTATTCCCGACTGTATGTAATGAAACCTAAGATTACCTGGGTACCAATGTAAGAAATAACATGTAAAAAAACAAAAAACTGCATAGTTTCCTAGGAACGCGAAGCAAGGCGGCCATCTCTGTCGGCGCCGGAAGTATATGTACAGTGGGGCAAAAAAGTATTTAGTCAGCCACCAATTGTGCAAGTTCTCCCACTTAAAAAGATGAGAGAGGCCTGTCATTTTCATCATAGGTACACTTCAAATATGACAGACAAAATGAGAAAGAAAAATCCAGAAAATCACATTGTAGGATTTTTTATGAATTTATTTGCAAATTATGGTGGAAAATAAGTATTTGGTCACCTACAAACAAGCAAGATTTCTGGCTCTCACAGACCTGTAACTTCTTCTTTAACCTGTTGCGACGAGCAATCCCGTATCCGGGAGCGTAATTATAGCCTCAAGCTCATTACCATAACGCAATGTTAACTATTCATGAAAATCGCAAATGAAATGAAATAAATATATTGGCTCACAAGCTTAGCCTTTTGTTAACAACAATGTCATCTCAGATTTTCAAAAAATGCTTTTCAACCATAGCAAAACAAGCATTTGTGTAAGAGTATTGATAGCTAGCATAGCATTAAGCCTAGCATTCAGCAGGCAACATTTTCACAAAAACAAGAAAAGCATTCAAATAAAATCATTTACCTTTGAAGAACTTCGGATTTTTTCAATGAGGAGACTCTCAGTTAGATAGCAAATGTTCAGTTTTTCCAAAAATATTATTTGTGTAGGAGAAATCGCTCCGTTTTGTTCATCATGTTTGGCTAAGAAAACCCCCCGAAAATTCAGTCATTACAACGCAAACTTTTTTCCAAATGAACTCCATAATATCGACAGAAACATGGCAAACGTCGTTTAGAATCAATCCTCAAGGTGTTTTTCACATATCTATTCGATGATAAATCACTCGTTGCAGTTTGGTTTCTCCTCAATTCAAAATGGAAAAATGCACGCACCTGGAGATTACGCAATAGTTTCGACGGAGGACACCGAGCGGACACCTGGTAAATGTAGTCTCTTATGGTCAATTTTCCAATGATATGCCTACAAATACGTCACAATGCTGCAAACACCTTGGAGAAACGACAGAAAGTGTAGGCTCATTCCTTGCGCATTCACAGCCATATAAGGAGACATTGGAACACAGCGCCTCCAAAATCTGGCTCACTTCCATTTCATCTTGGTTTCGCCCGTAGCATTAGTTCTGTGGCACTCACAGACAATATCTTTGCAGTTTTGGAAACGTCAGAGTGTTTTCTTTCCAAAGCTGTCAATTAAATGCATAGTCGAACATCTTTTCGTGACAAAATATCTTGTTTAAAACGGGAACGTTTTTCATCCAAAAATGAAATACTGCCCCCAGAGGTTCAAGAGGTTAAGAGGCTCTTCTGTCCTCCACTCGTTAACTGTATTAATGGCACCTGTTTGAACTTGTTATCAGTATAAAAGACACCTGTCCACAACCTCAAACAGTCACACTCCAAATTCCACTATGGCCAAGACCAAAGAGCTGTCAAAGGACACCAGAAACACAATTGTAGACCTGCACCAGGCTGGGAAGACTGAATCTGCAATAGGTAAGCAGCTTGGTTTGAAGAAATCAACTGTGGGAGCAATTATTAGGAAATGGAAGACATACAAGACCACTGATAATCTCCCTCGATCTGGGGCTCCACGCAAGATCTCACCCCGTGGGGTCAAAATGATCTCAAGAACGGTGAGCAAAAATCCCAGAACCACACGGGGGGACCTAGTGAATGACCTGCAGAGAGCTGGGACCAAAGTAACAAAGCCTACCATCAGTAACACACTACGCCGCCAGGGACTCAAATCCTGCAGTGCCAGACGTGTCCCCCTGCTTAAGCCAGTACATGTCCAGGCCCGTCTGAAGTTTCCTAGAGAGCATTTGAATGATCCAGAAGAAGATTGGGAGAATGTCATATGGTCAGATCAAACCAAAATATAACGTTTTGGTAAAAACTCAACTCATCGTGTTTGGAGGACAAAGAATGCTGAGTTGCATCCAAAGAACACCATACCTACTGTGAAGCATGGGGGTGGAAACATCATGCTTTGGGGCTGTTTTTCTGCAAAGGGACCAGCACGACTGATCCGTGTAAAGGAAAGAGTGAATGGGGCCATGTATCGTGAGATTTTGAGTGAAAACCTTCCATCAGCAAGGGCATTGAAGATGAAACGTGGATGGGTCTTTCAGCATGACAATGATCCCAAACACACTGCCCGGGAAACGAAGGAGTGGCTTCGTAAGAAGCATTTCAAGGTCCTGGAGTGGCCTAGCCAGTCTCCTGATCTCAACCCCATAGAAAATCTTTGGAGGGAGTTGAAAGTCTGTGTTGCCCAGCAACAGCCCCAAAACATCACTGCTCTAGAGGAGAAATGCATGGAGGAATGTGCCAAAATACCAGCAACAGTGTGTGAAAACCTTGTGAAGACTTACAGAAAACGTTTGACCTCTGTCATTGCTAACAAAGGGTATACATAGTAAACATAGTATTGAGATAAACTTTTGTTATTGACCAAGTACTTATTTTCCACCATAATTTGCCAATAAATTCATGAAAAATCCTACAATGTAATTTTCTGGATTTTTTTTCAAATTTTGTCTGTCATAGTTGAAGTGTACCTATAATGAAAATGACAGGCCTCTCTCATCTTTTTAAGTGGGAGAACTTGCACAATTGGTGGCTGACTAAATACTTTTTTGCCCCACTGTATATTCATATAACATGATCAAATTATTCCTTTTATTGTTACCACGACAAAGAGAATGAATAATAGATACAAATGACTCACACTTAGTCCTACATATCTTCTAAATGTAATTTGCAACAGGCTCTAGTGTCCCAACTGTGCAGTATGTGTGCAGTGTGCAGTATGTGGTACCAGGACGGACTTCATATCTCCAGTATTGAGCTTTCTTAATAAAACCATGATAAGACAATAACATAAAAGCCATCAATCTTCATTCCTCTCCTTAACTAAAATACACAGTTGAAGATTTTAACACCAAAATCAGTTTGATAAACCCAGCCACGCCACCAGGTGAATGGGTCTGAATAGGTCTTGTTCAGCTCCATCGGTCTCTATTCCAGCCTGTGTTAGTCATACCGGTTTCTCTCTCCCTCTCTTTCTAAATGATATTGGCCGGAAGGGAAGCAGCACTCACTCACAGTTGAATGGGGTCCAGCCTGTCGGTCTGACTCCATTTTCTGATAAATAATGCAATGATTGGGAACACAGTGAAACAGTGTGCTCAGTAGCAGAAGAGAACAGATGGGCCCTCGGATCCTGGCCTCCTCTCTGTGGTTCCTAGCCTTGTTCTAATGACTGCAGCAGTTACACATACTGTATAGCGCCAGTGCCATGCCGGTCATCTTTGTGTGTGTGAGTGTGTGTGTTTATGTGCAAGTGAGAGACAGTAGTGAGAGCGTGAGTGTGCTGTTATGGGTCTCTCTCTCAACAGACTCAGATATCTGGAACCAGATGGAAGAAAGGGGGCCGTTTAGCGCACGAGTCACTGAAAAGGTGAAATATGGGCCCTGTTAGAAAGTAGTGCACTATATAGGAAATAGAGTTCCATATGGGATGCAAACTGGGCTGCAAAGTGGGGATAACCCAGGCTGTTTAGTTATTGGCTTCAGCTAGAGGAGGACATAAGGGACCAGGGAACAGGGAATAGGACATACGGGACCAGGGAGTAAGGCCTAACTATGAACCATTAAGCCAAAAGTAGCCTGCCTGCAATCACAACAATGCAGTGTATTATGCGATCTCCTCGGCTTAAAAGAGAACCGCTGCTGGGTTTTATTTCATCAAGTTGTCACTCAGGTATGTCTTGGTCTGTCCATGTGAGACTGGACCACGCTGTTTGATATGGGCTCTCTGTTTGGTCTAGGCTCCACACTGTCTGTTGTGCTTTTAGAAAAAGAAAAAAAGAGGTGGCTGTGTGTTGAATGTTGAAATCTACAGACTAAAGAACATGCTGTAAGCCAATAACCTTTTAGGTGGTTTAATTAGTAATTATATTATAATATAGCATTTCAGAAGTCATAGTGGACCACCGAATAGAATGTTGTTTAATGATTATAATTATTTAAATGGGAGACATTAACTAAACGCAAGGGTAAGTGTGTAAGTGTATGTGCGTATATGTGAGTGTTCCAGTGTGAGTGTTCCAGTGCGAGTGTTCCAGTGCGAGTTTTACTGTTCCAATGCGAGTGTGAATGGGTCTGAAACACACAGTGTGTGTGTTCCAGTGCGAGTTTTACTGTTCCAGTGTGATTGTTCCAGTGCGAGTGTTCCAGTGCGAGTTTTACTGTTCCAGTGTGATTGTTCCAGTGCGAGTGTTCCAGTGCGAGTTTTACTGTTCCAGCGTGAGTGTTCCAGTGTGAGTTTTAGTATTCCAGTGTGAGTGTTCCAATATGAGTGTTTCAGTGTGTGTGTGTTCCAGTGCGAGTATTCCAGTGCGTGTGTTCCAGTGAGTGTATTCCAGTGCGAGTGTTCCAGTGTGAGTGTTCCAGTGTGAGTGTTCCAGTGTGAGTGTTCCAGTGCGAGTGTTCCAGTGCGAGTGTTCCAGTGTGAGTGTTCCAGTGAGTGTATTCCAGTGCGAGTGTTCCAGTGTGAGTGTTCCAGTGTGAGTGTTCCAGTGTGAGTGTTCCAGTGCGAGTGTTCCAGTGCGAGTGTTCCAGTGTGTGTGTTCTAGGATGTGTACCAAACAACCAATACAATTCTGCATCTGTCTGGGCCCATCAGACAGTATGTGTGTGTGTATGTGTGTGTGTGCGAGTGCGTGTGTGCATGTGCTTGCATGTGTGTGTGTGTGTGTGTTCGCGTACAGTGTGTGTGTGTGTGTGTGGCAGTCGGAGCATATGGCAGGAAGGTGTTGGGGGAGGGAGAGGTATGTGTGAGGGCCGAGCTACTGTTGACAGCCACCGCGGAGCTACTACCGCTGCTACCTGGCCCATTTCCACAAGATCCATTTAAATGAATGAATCATGCTGGTGACATATGCTCAAGCGATTCTTCCTGTGCCAGGAGCCTGGAGGTCCAGTACTCCTGTAACCCAATGGTAATTTCACAATCTGTTCCCCGAGAGTCTCAGGGGGAAGCCCCTGAAATAGAGCTAACACAGCTATACACAGATACTAGGACAAGTCTTCCTTCTACAATAACAAGTCTTTATTGTCCATTTACTACATGAGCAACAGCAGTGTGCATATCCCATTCTCCCCGGTAGACAGGCACACACATAGAGACAGAGAGCTTGGGTCAGAGCCAACCACAATGTAGTTCTGCTGCAGCAGTTTGAAGCATTAGTCCAGAACTGTAGTCACAATACTGTTACAATACTGTTTTTACATCTCAAAATGTACTGTTTTTACTTCTCAAAATGCACCCTTCAACGTACATTTAAGAGGTTTTTAATAGACTGAAGCATAACTTACTACATTTCTCAGTTATCGAAATTATAATATTATTTATATTGAGAATATGTCCTGTGTAAATGTCTCTTAGCGGAGGTCAGGAAGGCTTTAAAGGGACTATTTTCGGAGCCAAAGTCATGAGTCGGTTCTGCTGCCATGCCAACAGGCAAAGAGGAGGAACACTAACTGTAGGTGCGTGCTGTGCTCAGAGCTGATGTCATGATCCTGCTTCTCCCACACAGATGGCTTTGAAACCCTATGCCGTGTGACTGGGCGGTTCTGCTTTTCTTCCTCCCTTTACCCTCCCTTAAACTATCCAGTTTGAACAGGGAATATGATCATCTTGAGTTTAGACAGGGCCATAATCATTCGAGTCAGAAGCAGTTCAAATTGGGTGATCATGCTATTCTGAAGAGTGAATAGTGAGGTACAGTAGTTGAGTAGTAATGAAGGAAATAGTTGAACATGGAGTCAGGAGCAGTGACAATACAAAGCTGATAGGTGTCCAATCGTTGTGAGACAACAACTTTAGGAAAGTGACTTACTTAAATGTACTGGTAGTTGAGATAGCAGGAACTTTGTTAAAAACATAATTTCTCCAGCCTGTGCAACTATTCCGAGCTGTACCGTAATATTCTAAAAGCATTACTCCCGAGCTGCTGCATGTAAGTGTGTCAACATAGCTTCCAGTAGAGAGCTGATAGGCCCTCTGTGAAATCACAGCCAAAACAAACACATGTTCAAAGCTGCACAATGTATGACATCCAGAGGCAGGCAGCTCTATATGTTCTGAGAGAGAGTGAGTGATTGAGTGAGTGAGTGAGTGAGAGATATATATAACTCATCGTATGTGCGGGGCACACAATGTTTTGAAAAGGTGCCAGGGAAAATGAAAGAGATGTTTCTCTGGCTGCAATCCTCCACCACTACCTCTCCAGACCAGAGTCCCTGTGGATGTGCTTTCCCCCTTCCAGACCACTTATGAAGGGACCTGGGGCTGTAGAGAAGGTGAGAGAGAGATAAAGAGAAGGAGAGGGAGAGAGAGCGATGAAGGGGGACAGGGCAGGGGATGGAGAGGTGCCCATGTGCAGGGCCCGTCTTATTAACCCTCGAGCCCTGGACCACGCTACTAAAGACAGACAGGTCTGCTTTCTAACAAGAGGCTAAGCTACTGTAATGGGACTATCTTATTCTCTACATCAAAGCTGAGAAGTAGGAAGAGAGAGAGCGAGAGATCCACAAAGAATTTGAAAAACAAACCAAATTTACATAAATAAACATTTATTTATGTTTATTTATTTTCCCTTTTGTACTTGAACTATTTGCACATAATATGACATTTGAAATGTCTTCATTCTTTTGGAACTTTTCTGAGTGAAAGGGTTACTGTTAATTTGATTGGTTATTTCACTTTAGCTTATTATCTACTTCACTTGCTTTGGCAATGTTAACATACACTACCAGTCAACGTTTGGACACATACTCATTCAAGGGTTTTTCTTTATTTTTACTATTTTCTACATTTTAGAATAATAGTGAAGACATCAAAACTATGAAATAACACATGGAATCATGAAAATCATAAAATATCTAAATATATTATATATTTGTGATTCTTCAAATAGCCACCCTTTGCCTTGGTGACAGCTTGCACACTCTTGGTATTCTCTCAACAAGCTTCACCTGGAATGCCTTTCCAACAGTCTTGAAGGAGTTCTCACATATGCTGAGCACTTGTTGGCTGCTTTTCCTCCACTCTGCAGTCCAACTCATCCAAAACCATCTCAATTGGGTTGAGGTCGGGTGATTGTGGAGGCCAGCTCATCTGATGCAGCACTCCATCACTCTCCATCTTGGTCAAATAGCCCTTACACTGACTGGAGGTGTGTTGGGTCATTGTCCTGTTGAAAAACAAATGATAGTCCCACTAAGTGCAAACCAGATGGGATCGCATATTGCTGAAGATTGCTGTGGTAGCCATGCTGGTTAAGTATGCCTTGAAATCTAAATAAATCACAGACAGTGTCACCAGCAAAGCACCCCCACACCATAACACCTCTTCCTCCATGCTTCACGGTGGCAACCACACATACAGAGATCATCCGTTCACCTACTCTGTGTCTCACAAAGACACTGTGGTTGGAACCAAAAATCTCAAATTTGGACTCATCATACCAAAGGACAGATTTCCACTGGTCTAATGTCCATTCTCTTTTTTGGGGGGGTCAAGCAAGTCTCTTCTTCTTATTGGTGTCTTTTAGTAATAGCTTCTTTGCAGCAATTCGACCATGAAGGCCTGATTCCCAGTGTCCTCTGAACAGTTGATGTTGAGATGTGTCTGTTACTTGAACTGTTACTGTGAAGCATTTATCTGGGCTGCAATCTGAGGCTGGTAACTCTAATGAACTTAGTGAGAGAGAGATTGGAAGAAAGAAAGTAAGTACAGACGTCAGAGACAACAAAGCCAGAGAACAGTGGTGATAGGGTGTGAGCTAACTGAAATGGAGAAAAAGGGCCGTGTAAACTTCTCAGAGACTGACTCTGTGTGTCTGTGTTCAGTGATCCACACTGCCTTCATTCGTTGTTATTCATCAGTTTAGCAGTGAGCAGTGGGCACATACTGCCCTTGAGGTGTTTGGCTGCATAGTTGTGTAGTCTACAGCGTCCAGGGGCAGCATGCTATCACTATCACCACTGCAGCCTGGATGCGTTATCACAAAGCTAACCTTGGAGACGTTTGAGGGCTAAGATGAAAGACAACAACTTCAAAAAGTGTTTTTTCTGGGTTTGTACAGAGTTTAAAAAAAATGTTTAGTAACACGGAAAACAAGAATAAAGAATCACAAAGCTCCTCACTAAGAATTATATATCTTTCATCAGTGAGAGTACAGTGCAGTGAATCCTTTAACTTCCATCTCATTCTTTTCATACAGGTTTATACATACTGTACAATCCCACACTAGGTGTGGAAGGAAACAGGCCTCCACAGCTAACATGAGAGATGGCTACTGATGAGCCATGCAGTGTCATCCAGGGAGACTCTGTCCCAAATAATACCCTATTCCCTATATAGTGCACCACTTTTGACCAGAGCCGTATGGGGAATAGGGTACTATTTGGGACACGGTATACAGAGAAAGAGATACAGATACAAAGTGGCTTGCCCACTGGAATAATTTATCAGAGTTGACGTTGTGTGTGTGTGTGTGTGTATGGGGGGATTTGGGGAGACAGATCCGGTGCACCTGAGCATGAAATCACATCTGTTACTTTCAACACACGTGCCATGAATCACTTCCCATACTGCAAAGAGTAATTGTCTTGCTCCATGTCTATTTCCTATCTGTTCTCAGGAGACTATAATGTTATACTGTCATTTAGGCCCTGAGATATACAGTTATTTTCTGGGAGGGGGGGTTACAGATATAGAAATGACTATCAAAGAAATGTATACAAAGATAACCCTAACTCATCCACCGGCCCGCCCTCCCTCCCCACCCGGGAAACAATGCCTCCCACCCCACCTAGCACCCCCCCGACACGAAGAAAGCGTGACTGACCCCTTCCCATCCCACCCAGCAACCGAAGTTGCCTATCAGTCCTCCTCCCATCCATCCCCCCAGTCTCCCCCTCAGACTCTCCTAAAAGAGACACAAGATGGTGTTTCAACTTTTCAGAACTACAAATTGATGATTGTAAATCCACACCAAGCCAGACCAAGTCATCTCTAAAAGAATTAAGAAGTCCTCTTCTCTCAGTAGATGAAGCTACCTCGCTGGGAGCCCAAATCTCTCTCAATTAACTTTAAAGGGCATCAGATAGCATGAATAAAGCCTAATCACCTGGATGGGACAAGACTTGTCCTGAGGTTTATTTAACATTTTGGAATCAAGTACGTCCCCTATTGCTCAACATTATGAATATAGCCGTCCACCAAGGTTCATATGGGAGAGACGGGAGTACACAACTAATTCAGCTTCTATTAAAAAAAGGATAGGATGTCACTCACTGTTCTCACTATCGTCCCCCATCTTTGATAAACACAGATATTAAACTGTTGTCGTCCCATCTCAAGACTTACTTACCCAAATAGGGCCACATGGTCCAAAGTGGGTTTGTTAAAAAGCAGTTATCCTTGACTATTACAAATCTTAAATGCTTCATCAGAAACAACAGCTCCTTGGGCTGTATTATCTCTCCATGCAGAAAAAGCTTTTGATAGACTTGAATGGTCATGTCTCTGGTCTGTCTTGGAACATATGGGAATTAGTTCCAATTTCATTAATATGATTAAAATACTATAAGTCAATCCCTCATCCATAGTTACAACAGCCAATATTGGCTTTGGTCTGTCCAGAACACTAGAAGCAGCAGACAAGGTGATCCAATTTCGCCATTGCTATTCTTATTATCCATGGAACCCCTGGGCCAGGCAATTTGTAAATAGAAGGAAATAACACAAGTTTCCCTAAAATCTAACGATAACTTCATCTCATTATACGAAGACGATAGTTTACTATACAGTGTATTCGGAAAGTATTCAGACCCCTTGACATTTTCCACACTTTGTTATGTTACAGCCTTATTCTAAAATTGATTAAATAATTTTACTCCCTCATCAATCTACACACTAAATACCACATAATGACAAAGCAAAACCAGGTGTTTACATTTTTGCAAATGTATTAAAAATTAAAAACAGAAATACCTCATTTACATAAGTATTCAGACCCTTTGCTATGAGAATCACAATTTAGCTCAGGTGCATCCTGTTTCCATTGATCATCCTTGACATGTTTCTCAAATCAAATCAAATTAAAGAAAAACAGTAGCAAGGCTATATACAGTAGTGAGGCAATAAAAGTAGTGAGGCTACATACAGACACCGGTTAGTCAGGATGATTGAGGTAGTATGTACATGTAGATATGCTTAAAGTGACTATACATATATGATGAGAATAGCAGTAGCGTAAAGAGGGGTTGGCGGGTGGTGGGTGGCGGGACACAATGCAGATAGCCCGGTTAGCCAATGTGCGGGAGCACTGGTTGGTTGGGCCAATTGAGGTAGTATGTACATACGTACGTGAATGTATAGTTAAAGTGACTGTGCATATATGATAAACAGAGAGTAGCAGCAGTGTAAAAGATGGGGGCACACAATGCAAAATGTCCGGGTAGCCATTTGATTACCTGTTCAGGAGTCTTATGGCGTGGGAGTAAAACTGTTGAGAAGCCTTTTTGTGGAGGCGACCAAGGGAGGTGACCAAGAACCCAATGGTCACTCTGACAGAGCTGCACACATTCCTCTGTGGTAATGGGAGAACCTTCCAGAAGGGCAACCATCTCTGCAGAACTCCACCAATCAGGCCTTTATGGTAGAGTAGCCAGACGGAAGTCACTCCTCAGTAAAAGGCACAACAGCCTGCTTGGAGTTTGGTAAAAGGCACCTAAAGGACTCTGACCGTGAGAAACAAGATTCTCTGGTCTGATGAAACCAAGATTGAACTCTTTGGCCTGAATGTCAAGCGTCACGTCTGAAGGAAACCTGACACTATCCCTACGGGGAAACATGGTGGAGGCAGCATCATGCGTGGGGATGTTTTTCAGCGGCAGGGACTGGGAGACTAGTCAGGATCGAGGAAAAGATGAACGGAGCAATGTACAGAGAGATACTTGATGAAAACCTGCTCCATAGCACTCAGGACCTCAGACTGGGGCAAAGATTCACCTTCCAACAGGACAACGACCCTAACCACACTGCCAAGACCACGCAGGAGTGGCTCGGGACAAGACTCTGAATATCCTTGAGTGGCCCAGCCAGAGCTGAGTTGAACCTGATCGAACATCTCTGGAGAGACCTGAGAATAGCTGTGCTGCGACGTTCCCCATCCAACCTGACAAAGCTTAAGAGGATCTGCAGAGAAGAATGGGAGAAACTCTCCAAATACAGGTGTGCCAAGCTTGTAGCGTCATACCCAAGCAGTCTTGAGGCTGTAATCACTGCCAAAGGGGGTTCAACAAAGTACTGAGTAAAGGATCTGAATACTGAATTCTAAATGTGATATTTCACTTTATTTTTTATAAATTTGAGAACATTTCTAAAAAAACTTTTTTTCTTTGTCATTATGGGGAATTGTGTTTAGATTAGAATAAAGCTGTAACATAACAACATTTCGAAAAAGTCAAGGGGTCTGAATACTTTCCGAATGCACAGTATTAAGTTTGTTCACAGACTGTATTTAACACCAAGGAAACACTTTATGATGAAATTGGCCCCAACTCCCAACTGCTCACTGTGTCTCCTCAATCAGGTAGGCACATCCTTCCATATGTGAGAGTGGCCTGCAGTTAAATGCTTCTGGGGCAAAGTTTAAAAAAATAATTTGTAGTGTATGAATTTAAATATTCAATGCTTTTTATTTATTTTTGTAACGCCGGGAGAGTGATGGGTGGAGTCAGACACAGAGAGCAGAAGGTAGACGGGAAGAAAACGCTTTAATGTCCTCAATCACAGTAACAGGACCAGCTACCACCGGCCTGAGGAGAGACACACGAAACGAGAGGTTAATACGATAATATGAAGGGAGTAACAATCGATAACACACCTCGTTTATTCTCCTCAGGACTCATGGCCCTACACACTGTGGACCCAGCTTCCGGCAGGGCATGCGGAGGGGCAGGTTTCGGGTCGAGAGCCAGACCCTGTCCCCCGGTGCAAACACGGGGGCCTCACTGCGGTGACGGTCAGCGCTCCTCTTCTACCGTCCACTCGCCTGACGCAATGACTCCTGGACGGCTCTCCAGGTCTCCTTAGAGCGCTGCACCCACTCCTCCACCGCAGGAGCCTCGGTCTGGCTCTGATGCCATGGTGCCAGAACCGGCTGGTACCCCAACACACACTCAAACGGTGACATGTTGGTAGAGGAGTGGCTTAGTGAGTTCTGGGCCATTTCAGCCCAGGGGATGTATATCGCCCACTCCCCTAGCCGGTCCTGGCAATACGACCGCAGAAACCTGCCCACTTCCTGGTTCACTCTCTCCACCTGCCCATTACTCTCTGGATGATAACCCGAGGTCAGGCTGACCGAGACCCTCAGGCGCTCCATAAACGCCTTCCATACTCGGGACGTAAACTGGGGACCCCGATCAGAAACGATATCCTCGGGCACCCCGTAGTGCCGGAAGACATGGGTGAACAGCGCTTCTGCAGTCTGTAGGGCCGTAGGCAGACCGGGCAACGGGATAAGACGGCAGGACTTCGAGAACCGATCCACAACGACCAGGATCATCGTGTTCCCCTGTGACAGGGGAAGATCCGTAAGAAAATCCACCGATAGATGGGACCTCGGCCGTTGTGGAACGGGGAGGGGTTGTAATTTCCCTTGTGGCAAGTGCCTAGGAGCCTTACTCTGGGCGCACACCGAACAGGACAAGACATAGAATCGCACGTCTCTCAACAAGGTAGGCCACCAGTACATCCCTCAAAGAACTCGCACCGTCCTCGAAATACCCGGGTGACCTGACGAGGGTAGACTATGAGCCCACCAAATCAATTGATCACGAACAGCGAGCGGCACGTACCTACGACCTTCCGGGCACTGTGGAGGCGCAGGTTCCTCCCTTAGTGCCCGCTCGATGTCCGCGTCCACCTCCCATACTACCGGTGCTACCAGCTTAGCAGCCCGAATGATGGGAGTAGGATCGATGGACCGGTCATCAGTGTCGTATAGGCGAGACAGCACGTCGGCCTTAGTATTGAGGGAACCTGGTCGATACGAGATCGTAAAACGAAATCAGGTGAAATACATGGCCCACCTTGCCTGAAGAGGATTCAGTCTCCTAGGTGATCGGATATACTCCAGGTTACGGGGGTCAGTCGAGATGAGGAAAGGGTGGTTAGCCCCCTCAAGACAGTGTCTCCACACCTTCAGGGCCTTAACCATGGCCAACAACTCCCTATCCCCCACATCATAATTCCGCTCCGCTGGCCCGAGCTTCAGTGTAAAAAAAGCACGGGGGCGGAGCTTCGGTGGCATACCCGAGCCCTGTGAGAGCACAGCTCCAACCCCAGCCTCGGATGCGTCCACCGCTACTATGAATGCAAAGAAGGGTCCGGATGTGCCAACACTGGCGCGTCGGTGAACAGCGCCTTCAAATGACGGAAAGCTCCGTCCGCCTCTGCTGACCACTGCAAACGCACCGGCCCCCCCTTCAGCAGTGAGGTAATAGGAGCCGCTACTTGACCAAAGCCCCGGATAAACCTCCAGTAGTAATTGGCAAACCCTAAGAACTGCTGCACCTCCTTTACTGTGGTCGGAGTCGGCCAATTACGCACGGCCTTGACGCAGTCACCCTCCATTACCACCCCCGAGGTGGAAATGCGATAACCCAGGAAGGAAACAGCTCGTTTGGAAAACTCACATTTCTCCACCTTCATGTACAGGTCATGCTCCAGCAGTCGCCCAAGAACCTTGCGCACCAGAGACACATGCGCGGCACGTGTAGCAGAGTAGATCAAGATGTAGGTCAATATACACCACCACACCCTGTCCTTGCAGGTCTCTGAGAATCTCATCAACGAAGGATTGAAAGATGGCTGGAGCATTCTTTAACCCGTATGGCATGACAAGGTTTTCCACTCATCTCCCTCCCAAATACGCACCAGATTATACCGCACCTGAGGTCCAGTTTCGTGAAGAATCTCATGCTCTCCTGTCCGAGGGAGCCGGCCGAACGGTGGCCAGGTAGAGCTCTAGTTGTAACAGGAATCCCTGGCACCCCGCCTCCGCTCCATTGTACTCCCTCGGAGGCGTGATACGCAGCGCGCTGGCACCGGATCCCGCTGGAGGAGATGGTAGAGTTGCTGGTGGGAGGGTAGGTGGGGTAGTAGGAGACCACTCCTCTCCCAACGGTCCATCCTCTCCGTCATTTGATCCATCGCTGATCCGATGCGATGGAGGATGGACGTATGATGAAGGACTCTTTCCTCCATCTTGAGGAGAGAGGTGGTCGCTGCTCCTGCTGACTCCATATGGTGGTGCGGGCTTCTGTAACTCGGGACAGTGATGGGTGTGGAGTCAGACGCAGAGAGCTGAAGATAGACGGGAAAAAACGCTTTAATGTCCTCAATCAAACGTTAGGTAACGTTCAATCAGTGTAGATGAAGGGGAAGATATAGGTTCACATGGGTGAAGCCCAAAACACAGGCGCCACAAACCCAAAACCACTGTTACAAAAACCCGGACAGTGAAAACCCAAAAGTCAACAAACACCACTAACGTAAAATAACCACAAGCCCGCAAAACACCAGCGGGCTAAACAAACTTAAATAACACCCATCCCAAAACCCCAACTAGTAACAGGTGAAAACAATTAGACAAAAACAAAGGAAAAGGAAAAAGGCAGCTAATAGACCGGTGACGACGACCGCCACCCGAACAGGAAGGGGAGCCACCTTCGGTGGTATTTATGTGACAATTATGTTACACTACATGACCAAAAGTATGTTGACACCTGTTCATCAAACATCTCAATCCAAAATCATGGGCATTAATATGGAGTTGGTCCCCCCTTTGCTGCAATAACAGCCTCCACTGTTCCGGGAAGGCTTTCCACTAGATGTTGGAACATTGCTGTGGGGACTTGCTTCAATTCAGCCACAAGAGCGTCAGTGAGGTCGGGGACTGATGTTGTGCGATTAGGCCTGGCTCGCAGTCTGCGTTCTAATCCAACCCAAACGTGTTCGATGGGGTTGAGGTCAGGGATCTTTGCAGGCCAGTCAAGTTCTTCCACACCAATCTCGACAAACCACCTCGCTTTGTGGGAACGGGGGAATTGCCATGCTGAAACAGGAAAGGGCCTTCCCCAAACTGTTGCAACAACGTTGGAAGCACAGAATAATCTAGAATGTAATTGTATGCTGTAGCGTTAAGATTTCCCTTCACTGGAACTAAGGGGCCTAGCCCGAACAATGAAATACAGCCCCAGACCATTATTCCTCTTCCACCAAACTTTACAGTTGTCAATATGCATTGGGGAAGGTTGTGTTCTCCTGGCATCCACCAAACCCAGATTCATCCATCACACTGCCAGATGGTGAAGCGTGATTCATCACTCCAGAGGACGCGTTTCCACTGCTCAAGAGTCCAATGGCGCTGACCTTTACACCACTCCAGCCGACACTTGGCACTGCGCATGGTGATCTTAGGCTTGTGTGTGGCTGCTCAGCCATGGAAACCTATTTCATGAAGCTCCCGATGAACAGTTATTGTGCTGACGTTGCTTCCAGAGGCAGTTTGGAACTCGGTTGTGAGTGTTACAGATTATTTTTCTGTGCTACGCGCTTCAACGCTCAACGGCCCGTTCTGTGAGCTTGAGGCACTTAAATCTTTTGTCTGCCAATTCACCCTCTGAATGGCACACACACAAACCATGTCTCAATTGTCTCAAGGCTTAACAATCCGCTTTAACCTATATCTTCCCCTTCATCTACACTGATTGAAGTAGATTTAACAGGGGACATCAATAAGGGATCATAGCTTTCACCTGGATTCAGCTGGTCAGTCTGTGTCATGGAAAGAGCACTCAGTGTATATTTAATTAGACTTTTGTTACTTTCTTTGCTTTTAAAGTATATACTGTTATACTGTCATCTAGGCCCTGTAATAGACTAGTCTATACGGTCATCTAGGCCATGCGATAGACTAGCGTCCTGTCCAGGGGGTGTACTTGTACATCAAGCTGCCTCACAATACAGCAACAGGAGATAGACTCCTGCCCTATGGGCCTTGCTGGCTCGGACAAGGCTACTTGCTATACTGTCATGTATAGAATAGCTTATCAAGTTTCTTTGTTAAGTTGATGTTGTATGAGCTGGTTATTCCAATTAGGAGTGTGTGACAGGTTTCCATGGTGGCATCATTTCCAGGGTCACCAGGGATTATGGGACACCATTTCTAACAGAGACCCCTCTACTGAGGGGTCTCTGGGGGGTCTCTGAGGGGTCTCTGAGTGCAAAGGCGTCCACATGCTTCCCAGCCGAAATAGTACACACAAGATTTTTTTCTGGAGGCAAGCCGAAGTTTGGAGCCAGAGTCTACTCCCCTACGTCAGTGATTGGTCTACAGTAGGCATTCTTCAATAAAGTCTTTATTGTCATTCAAGGAGAGACGTTATTGACAGTAGTGTATAGGCTGGCAACGGCGTGTCAAAATGGACAAACAGTACTATTGCTGCTTTTGTTCTCGTTTACTAAGGTAGTATGCAAGCGCACTCGTTCAGTTTAGTTAGCTGAGTTGGGCTAGGTGTCAGCCGAACTGAAGCATGCCGATGCCTTAAGGAGTCGTTCAGGCTGCAATTTGACACTGTGAGTAATGAGGGGGAGGGGAGGTGGAACTTGGCAGGGAGCGAGGGAGCGAGGTAATGATCGTGCTTGGTGCAAACAGAACACAATTTTCCCTCCGTCAACCTGTCTCCATTTTCACGATTCATGATTCATCTCAGACCAGCAGTTAGTTGGTTCGTTGGTTTGTTCGTGTGTCCTCTCTCTCTGCTCAGAAACATCCTAATTAAGACTGGGAGAGAGAGAGATATGAAAGCTAGGGACGAGATCAGCACGCTCGCTAAACTAAGAGGTGTCATCACTCATAATAGGACCTGTCATTCACACACACACACACACACACACACACACACACACACACACACACACACACACACACACACACACACACACACACACACACACACACACTTTCCATTGAGTAGTTGCCAGTGAGTGTCTCATAATTTGCTCTCAACAACTGAAACCTGAACCGTTTAAAGTGATGCCAGAAAGGTTTTGTATAATTTCAGCTAGTAGTTTTAAAAGTAGCATTCATGAGTCACAACAGGTACACATATACTGTGTACTATGTTATTCATTTCGTATTTTATGTTACAAATTTGTGAGTGCTTAAGATCCTTTTCAATCTCTTTAACACCATCCTACAGGTAACTGTGGGGAGAGAGCAGAGGATTCTGAGGGTATGGGTGATGAGGTAATCACCCCTAACACATGCACAAACACACGCATGCACACACAGGGTGGTCTTGTGTCATCTCTGCAACACTCATCACTGGGCTGACAAATAGGGCACCAGCCGGGTGGGTTCCCACTACCCACGAGGGGGCTATGATCAGAACCATTGACTGTGTCCCAAATGGCACCTTATTCTCTACGCAGTGCACTATTTTTGACCAGGGCCTATAGGTCAACAGCACTTGCAGAAGGGTGTTGTTAATTCAAGCATGTGATCGAGGTGATGGTGATATGTTTCCATACTCAGTTGAATCATTGATCCCTCTCTCTTTCTCTCCACACGATCTGCTGTGTATGACTTTATCAATGGTGTGTGTAGACTGATGCAGTTGGCCACTGATAAAAAAAAAAATCTGGACACATATTAAACACGACTAGGTTGTCTTGTTTAATCGAATTTGTCTGTGTAATAACACAGTAGCAGTCTCCCTCTCTGAGCAATAACCACGTTTTACTAAATGTACTTAAGAGTTATTTATCAAAAACCACAGGCATGGCCTCCAAGTCAACATGTACAACATGCATGGTTTTAAGTCTGTTAGCAGGAACACTCCCATGAGGCATGTTGTTCTGAGCTCAAGCTGAGTAGTTCCAAACCAGAATGGATTGATAAAGGCTGGTCAAGACCACATCAACACCATCATCCCAGAAACTCTAGACCCACTCCAATTTGCATATCGCCCCAACAGATCCACAGATGATGCCATCCCTATTGCACTCAACAATGCCCTTTCCCACTTGGACAAAAGTGTTGAGCACCATAGTGCCCTCAAAGCTCATCAATAAGCTAAGGACCATGGGACTAAACACCTCCCTCTGCAACTGGATCCTGGACTTCCTGACGGGCTGCCCCTATGTGAGAATGCTGTTCATTGACTACAGCTCAGTGTTGAGCACCATAGTGCCCTCAAAGCTCATCAATAAGCTAAGGACCATGGGACTAAACACCTCCCTCTGCAACTGGATCCTGGACTTCCTGACGGGCTGCCCCTAGGTGGTATGGGTAGGGAACAAGATATCCGCCATGCCGATCCTCAACACGGGGGCCCCTCAGGGGTGCGTGCTCAGTCCCCTCCTGTACTCCCTGTTCACTCATGACTGCATGGCCAGGCACGACTCCAACACTATTATTAAGTTTGCCGATGACACAGCAGTGGTAGGGTTGCTCACCGACAACGATGAGACAGCCTATAGGGAGGAGGTCAGAGACCTGGTCGTGTGGTGTCAAGACAAAGGAGATGATTGTGGACTACAGGAAAAGCAGGACCGAGCACGCCCCCATTCTCATCGACGGTCTGTAGTGGAACAGGTTGAGAGCTTGGTGTCCACATCACCAACAAACTATCATGGTCCAAACACACTAAGACAGTTATGAAGAGGGCACAACAAAGCCTATTCCCCCTCAGGAAACTAAAAAGATTCGGTATGGGTCCTCAGATCCTCAAAAGGTTCTACAGCTGCACCCATCAAGAGCATCACTGGTTGCATCACTGACTGGTATGGCAACTGCTCGGCCTCTGACCGCAAGGCACTACAGAGGGTAGTGTGTACGGCCCAGTACATCACTGGGGCCAAGTTTTCCTGCCATCCAAATCAAATCAAATTTTATTTGTCACATACACATGGTTAGCAGATGTTAATGCGTGTGTAGCGAAATGCTTGTGCTTCTAGTTCCGACAATGCAGTAATAACCAACAAGTAATCTAATTAACAATTCCAAAACTACTGTCTTATACACAGTGTAAGGGGATAAGGAATATGTACATAATGATATATGAATGAGTGATGGTACAGAGCAGCATAGGCAAGATACAGTAGATGGTATCGAGTGCAGTATATACATATGAGATGAGTATGTAAACAAAGTGGCATAGTTAAAGTAGCTAGTGATACATGTGTTACGTATGCATATGAGATGAATAATGTAGGGTAAGTAACATTATATAAGGTAGGATTGAAGTGGCTAGTGATATATTTACATCATTTCCCTTCAATTCCCATTATTAAAGTGGCTGGAGTTGAGTCAGTGTCAGTGTCAGTGTGTTGGCAGCAGCCACTCAATGTTAGTGGTGGCTGTTTAACAGTCTGATGGCCTTGAGATAGAAGCTGTTTTTCAGTCTCTCGGTCCCAGCTTTGATGCACCTGTACTGACCTCGCCTTCTGGATGATAGCGGGGTGAACAGGCAGTGGCTCGGGTGGTTGATGTCCTTGATGATCTTTATGGCCTTACTGTAACATCGGGTGGTGTAGGTGTCCTGGAGGGCAGGTAGTTTGCCCCCGGTGATGCGTTGTGCAGACCTCACTACCCTCTGGAGAGCCTTACGGTTGAGGGCGGAGCAGTTGCCGTACCAGGCGGTGATACAGCCCGCCAGGATGCTCTCGATTGTGCATCTGTAGAAGTTTGTGAGTGCTTTTGGTGACAAGCCGAATTTCTTCAGCCTCCTGAGGTTGAAGAGGCGCTGCTGCGCCTTCTTCACGATGCTGTCTGTGTGAGTGGACCAGTTCAGTTTGTCTGTGATGTGTATGCCGAAGAACTTAAAACTTGCTACCCTCTCCACTACTGTTCCATCGATGTGGATAGGGGGGTGTTCCCTCTGCTGTTTCCTGAAGTCCACAATCATCTCCTTAGTTTTGTTGACGTTGAGTGTGAGGTTATTTTCCTGACACCACACTCCGAGGGCCCTCACCTCCTCCCTGTAGGCCATCTCGTCGTTGTTGGTAATCAAGCCTACCACTGTTGTGTCGTCCGCAAACTTGATGATTGAGTTGGAGGCGTGCGTGGCCACGCAGTTGTGGGTGAACAGGGAGTACAGGAGAGGGCTCAGAACGCACCCTTGTGGGGCCTCAGTGTTGAGGATCAGCGGGGAGGAGATGTTGTTGCCTACCCTCACCACCTGGGGGCGGCCCGTCAGGAAGTCCAGTACCCAGTTGCACAGGGCGGGGTCGAGACCCAGGGTCTCGAGCTTGATGACGAGCTTGGAGGGTACTATGGTGTTGAATGCCGAGCTGTAGTCGATGAACAGCATTCTCACATAGGTATTCCTCTTGTCCAGATGGGTTAGGGCAGTGTGCAGTGTGGTTGAGATTGCATCGTCTGTGGACCTATTTGGGCGGTAAGCAAATTGGAGTGGGTCAAGGGTGTCAGGTAGGGTGGAGGTGATATGGTCCTTGACTAGTCTCTCAAAGCACTTCATGATGACGGAAGTGAGTGCTACGGGGCGGTAGTTGTTTAGCTCAGTTACCTTAGCTTTCTTGGGAACAGGAACAATGGTGGCCCTCTTGAAGCATGTGGGAACAGCAGACTGGTATAGGGATTGATTGAATATGTCCATAAACACACCGGCCAGCTGGTCTGCGCATGCTCTGAGGGCGCGGCTGGGGATGCCGTCTGGGCCTGCAGCCTTGCGAGGGTTAACACGTTTAAATGTCTTACTCACCTCGGCTGCAGTGAAGGAGAGACCGCATGTTTTCGTTGCAGGCTGTGTCAGTGGCACTGTATTGTCCTCAAAGCGGGCAAAAAAGTGATTTAGTCTGCCTGGGAGCAAGACATCCTGGTCCAGGACCTCTATATCAGGCGGTGTCAGAGAAAGGCCCTAAAAATTGTCATAGACTCTAGTCACCCAAGTCATAGACTGTTCTCTCTGCTACTGCACAACAAGCAGTACCGGAGTGCCAAGTCGAGGTCCAAAAGGCTTCTTAACAGCTTTTACTCCCAAGCCATAAGACTCCGTAACAGCTAATCAACGGGTTACCCAGACCCCTCTTTTACGCTGCTGCTACTCTCTGTTTAGTATCTATGCATAGTCAATTTAACTCTACCTACATGTACATATTACCTCAATTACCTCAACTAACTGGTGCCCCCACACATTGACTCTGTACCGATACACCCTGTATATAGCCTCCACATTGACTCTGTACCGATACACCCTGTATATAGCCTCCACATTGACTCTGTACCGATACACCCTGTATATAGTCTCCACATTGACTCTGTACCGGTACCCCCTGTATATAGCCTCCACATTGACTCTGTACCGATACACCCTGTATATAGCCTCCACATTGACTCTGTACCGATACACCCTGTATATAGCCTCCACATTGACTCTGTACCGATACACCCTGTATATAGCCTCCACATTGACTCTGTACCGATACACCCTGTATATAGCCTCCACATTGACTCTGTACCGATACACCCTGTATATAGCCTCCACATTGACTCTGTACCGGTACCCCCTGTATATAGCCTCCACATTGACTCTGTACCGGTACCCCCTGTATATAGCCTTTCTTGTTATTTTACTGCTGCTGTTGAATTATTTGTTACTTTTACTTTACTATTTTCTATTTTTTTACTTAGCACTTATTTTATTTATTTTTTAAAGCATTGTTGGTTAAGGGCTTGTAAGTAAGCCTTTCACTCTAAGGTCTACACCTGTTGTATTCAGCGCATGCGACAAATAACATTTGATTTGATTTGATTTGAAAGAGAGAATGGCCCTTCTAGGCAGCGGTCGCAGCACTGCTCTACCTCCCACCCTCCCAGCTTCCCACTACCCACTACCCACTACCCACACCCTCTACCCACTACCCACACCCACTACCCACACCCCACTACCCACACCCACTACCCACTACCCACACCTACTACCCACACCCACACCTACTACCCACACCCACTACCCACTACCCACACCTACTACCCACACCCACACCTACTACCCACACCCACTACCCACTACCCACTACCCACACCCACTACCCACTACCCACACCCACTACCCACTACCCACAACCTACTACCCACACCCACTAAAGTGGTAGACAAGACTGCTGGATCCCCCTATGTGTAAAATTAGTCTTACAAGGCTTTCTCTGCTTTATTGCTATAGCCTCTCTGCAACATAAGATTCTTTGAAGCAGTGTGAAAGGAGGAAAGGAGAAAAAAAGAGATCATTTCACACCACATGGAGTCAAATCGCAGAGACACTTTGAAACAGTGCGACTGTAAAGCTTTCCCACCAAGGAACACCTTTGAAACCCTGGCCGGCAGTACTGCTCCATTACAAGAGGCAGTAAAAATGGAGAAAAGGAGGAGGAATTATGCACAGATGTGACTTCGACAATGGATTTTACAGTGCTTCTTCCTCAATCTCGCCCTTGTCTCTGAAAGGTTTGACAACCTAGAGTGGCTCAGGTCTTCCCTCTCAAATGGCACCCTATTTCCTATGGGCCCTGGTCAAAAGAAGTGC
This sequence comes from Oncorhynchus nerka, assembly GCF_034236695.1. NCBI lineage: Eukaryota > Metazoa > Chordata > Actinopteri > Salmoniformes > Salmonidae > Oncorhynchus > Oncorhynchus nerka. The sequence continues at coordinate 18,243,908 of NC_088419.1, read as the reverse complement.
ACTATATAGCATGGGTCCTAGTCAAAAGAAGCACACTATATAGAGACAGGGGAGAGATTGAGGAAGAAGCACTGTAAAATCCATTGTTGAAGTCACATCTGTGCATAATTCCTCCTCCTTTTCTCCATTTTTACTGCCTCTTGTAATGGAGCAGTACTGGTCAAAAGAAGCACACTATATAGGGAATAGGGTACCATTTGGGACACACTTGTGTCTCTTTGTTTTGCTACGCGTCCCTCTCCCTTCATGTGTCCTACGACAGCATCTCAATCCCAGAGCTACAGATTCCCTCCTTCCCAGGCGGCCATTACAATGAGCATCCACAGGAATTGAACTATGTAGCTAGCTATGTCTGTACAGGATTTTAATCTACACTACATGTGAGATGAATTATACAGTTTCCTTCGCTTTACCTCTCCGTGTCTGATCCGCCTGGCTACAATCCTCCGCCGCATCACTTTTAGTTCACCCGACATTAAAATCATATTGATGTGCATTCCCTGTGATTGGCCGTGTGTGTGTGTGTGCATACTGTATGTGTGTAGAGTTAATCCCTTCCATCCTTATACAAGCAGGTTATAAAACAAGCGTAACTCAAACTCAGCTCAACATGTAGTGAAACCTTAGCCTCGAGCCATGGATGCAATCAAGTCAGTTGGATGGAAGGAGAGGGTCTAATCAAAGACCTGCTCAGCTTAATTTGCGATCATGAGGATGAATGCAACCTTCCCTATACCTTCTGATCCAACTCTCTGTGGGTATTGGCCAGACTGTAGACTGTAGACTTCCTGTATATCTGTAAAGACGCACCCATTCAACTGATTTAACCTAATCATACTGTACGTCTATGGAAAGTACTGGAAAGTACAGTACTGAGCAGATCTGAGCAGAGTACTCTAGTATAGAGGGATCTCACTGGGTGAGATGTACATGAGGATTCCTCCTGATGTGAGTGCTGTATAAAATCTCCATAGGGAATTTAGTTGAGACACCACAAGTAGACAGGTCAATACAGAATTAGATGATCTCTTGAACTTGTTATTACTTTGCAAATGCAGAGCTCTGATAACTTTATAAACGTGTCGTGTAATTATAATACCAAAGTGCCTAGTAGTGAGTACCTCTTAAAATGCTTTGTGGCCTCTTCTGACATATTGGAACGTTTGTGCATAATCAGGCTTTATTCTCTCCACAAGAAGGTGAATTCAAACTGTGAGATATTCTAATGAGTTGAAAAGTACAATTAGTCTTGTTCTCTGTGACCTGTTCCAGAGGTGTTACTTCTGTGGCTGTGACAAAATATTATTTTTTTTACCTGCTGAGAAGTTAGCTAGTTCAACTATATTTAGCAGGGGTTGAAAATCTACAATATTGTCCTCCCCGCCACTTAATAATATTAGAAAATGAGTCCTTTCTAAAAAGTCTGTACTCCCCGATGTCCTTGATTTAAATCATTAAAACCGATAAAGGTATTCAAGGGGAGTTGAGTTCTTCCCATTCTAATTATAACTAGGTGGATGTCTGGAGGAAGGTGAGAGTGGTAGTCGGTCATCTGAATGGACTTGTCCATAAAGTCCTCTCCCTTCCTCTCTTCTGCACGTTCATGTAGAACAAGCAACCATTAACATTTTAAATGACACAGGTTGAGGTGACCAGGGTCCTCTGTGAGATTGGGGAAGAGGTGGAGAGAGGAGTACAGGATGCATTGGTATGCAGCGCAAGTGTGGCGTACATCACAATGTCAAAGTCAACGTCAACATATTTAAATGAGAGAGAGAGAGAAAGGGACGCTGCAGCTCGGAGCAGTTTAGATCCTAAGACATAATCCTTTTATACATTCAACAGTAATTTGGAGATCATTATTGTGGAAATGTCATGGTTTTATCGTGAAACAACCATACTGTGAGAAATGCAATTCCCCCTCTGATTATATATGTGACAGCTCAGCTCAGTAAATGGGGTCATTTACACAAGTCATTCCAAATGCATTATGGGAAATGTGTTCTAGTAGAGCACACACACACACACACACACACACATGCGCGCACGCGCGCGCAGGTATTCACACTCGCACACTTTAATAAACGGGTCATATTAATTTCATGGTAATTGGTCTAATATATCCCTAAAAATATTTAATAATGTAGAACACATTGAGATGCCATACATCATAAATCGTTTCTAAATACAAAGTCGATTTCTAGGTTTATGTAAGTGATAAATAATTGGAACACAATACATAATAATTCTACATAACAGGATGGAAACAGGATGTATAGGCTACATAAAAAATATATGTTCACATTATTGGCAAGATAGTGAGTTCATTTAATAGTTTTATCAGACATGAAAATAAGGGAAACATTCATCGTTTTCCTTGAACTGAAGTTGAAAACAAATCATATGTAGGTCAAATCCAGGAAATGTCCACCAAACAGTGTTGCATGCTGTAGTTTGTAGCTGTCCACCAAACAGTGTTGCATGCTGTAGTTTGTAGCTGTCCACCAAACAGTGTTGCATGCTGTAGTTTGAAGCTGTCCACCAAACAGTGTTGCATGCTGTAGCTTGTAGCTGTCCACCAAACAGTGTTGCATGCTGTAGTTTGTAGCTGTCCACCAAACAGTGTTGCATGCTGTAGTTTGTAGCTGTCCACCAAACAGTGTTGCATGCTGTAGCTTGTAGCTGTCCACCAAACAGTGTTGCATGCTGTAGTTTGTAGCTGTCCACCAAACAGTGTTGCATGCTGCAGTTTGTAGCTGTCCACCAAACAGTGTTGCATGCTGTAGCTTGTAGCTGTCCACCAAACAGTGTTGCATGCTGTAGTTTGTAGCTGTCCACCAAACAGTGTTGCATGCTGTAGTTTGTAGCTGTCCACCAAACAGTGTTGCATGCTGTAGTTTGTAGCTGTCCACCAAACAGTGTTGCATGCTGTAGTTTGTAGCTGTCCACCAAACAGTGTTGCATGCTGTAGTTTGTAGCTGTCCATCAAACAGTGTTGCATGCTGTAGCTTGTAGCTGTCCACCAAACAGTGTTGCATGCTGTAGCTTGTAGCTGTCCACCAAACAGTGTTGCATGCTGTAGCTTGTAGCTGTCCACCAAACAGTGTTGCATGCTGTAGCTTGTAGCTGTCCACCAAACAGTGTTGCATGCTGTAGTTTGTAGCTGTCCACCAAACAGTGTTGCATGCTGTAGTTTGTAGCTGTCCACCAAACAGTGTTGCATGCTGTAGTTTGTAGCTGTCCACCAAACAGTATTGCATGCTGTAGTTTGTAGCTGTCCACCAAACAGTGTTGCATGCTGTAGTTTGTAGCTGTCCACCAAAGTGTTGCATGCTGTAGTTTGTAGCTGTCCACCAAACAGTGTTGTATGCTGTAGTTTGTAGCTGTCCACCAAACAGTGTTGTATGCTGTAGTTTGTAGCTGTCCACCAAACAGTGTAGTATGCTGTAGTTTGTAGCTGTCCACCAAACAGTGTTGCATGCTGTAGTTTGTAGCTGTCCACCAAACAGTGTTGCATGCTGTAGTTTGTAGCTGTCCACCAAACAGTGTTGCATGCTGTAGCTTGTAGCTGTCCACCAAACAGTGTTGCATGCTGTAGCTTGTAGCTGTCCACCAAACAGTGTTGCATGCTGTAGCTTGTAGCTGTCCACCAAACAGTGTTGTATGCTGTAGTTTGTAGTTGTCCACCAAACAGTGTTGCATGCTGTAGTTTGTAGCTGTCCACCAAACAGTGTTGTATGCTGTAGTTTGTAGCTGTCCACCAAACAGTGTTGTATGCTGTAGTTTGTAGCTGTCCACCAAACAGTGTTGCATGCTGTAGTTTGTAGCTGTCCACCAAACAGTGTTGTATGTGTCAGGACCCGGTTACGAACCCGGGTCTCCGGAGTGAGAAACAGTCACTTAACCAACTGAGCCACGAATAGTCGGCAGAACCCAGAAGATGAGGCAGACACAGCAATACTTGAGACGGTGTATTTAATGTAGTAAAAAGTGAAGTCCTTCAGGAACACATGTAACTCCACAACCTCAAAAGGAATTCCACAAGAACAAAGGTAATCCTCCAAGACAAAAAAGGTAAATCCACAAGGTGGTAGGTATAGCACAAAAAGCCTCAAAAGATACTCAAAAATAAATAAACAAGAACAAAAAACAGAATTCCACAAGAGCGTCCACCGGGATCAACAAGAGTTAACAGAATACTAGGGCTGGGTGCTAACATACAAACACAGAGCAAAGGACTGAGGAAAACAAAGGGTTTAAATACAATCAGGGGAAACGAGGCACAGGTGCAAATAATAATGGGGATCAAGGGAAAACAAAAAGGTCAAAAGGCACAATGGGGGCATCTAGTGACCAAAAACCGGAACAACCCTGGCCAAATCCTGACGGCTCCTGACGTTCCTACCAGCTCTCTCAGGGTGGAGAGCCCTGAACTGACGAATGAGGTCAGGGTCCAGTATGTCTTTGGCAGGAACCCAGGAGCGCTCCTCGGGACCGTAGCCTTCCCAGTCCACCAGATACTGCCAGGACCGCTGCACCCGGCGGGAATCCAGTATCCGATGGACGGTATAAGCCGGCTGGCCTCCAATGACACGAGGCGGAGGGGAGGTCTGTCTGCCGGGACAAGGGGAGAAAAACAACAGGTTTTAATAAGGAAATGTGAAATGTGGGATTAATCTTAAGGGATCTGGGTAAGTGTAGGCGATAAGAAACTGGGTTAACTCTCCTGGCAACCTTAAAGGGACCGATGTATTTTGGGACAGCTTGCGAGACTCCACCCGTAGTGGTAAGTCTCTTGTGGAGAGCCAGACTCTCTGGCCGGGGCGCAGGGTAGGCCCGGGACGGCGACGTCTGTTGGCTTGTTGTTGGTACCTCTGTGAGGAACGCATAAGATTAAGACGGGTCTTCCTCCACATAAGCCGACAGCGTCTGACGAACTTCAAGGCTGAAGGCACTCTGACTTCTGCCTCCTGGTCCGGGAACAATGGAGGGGCATAGCCAAACTGACACTCGTGCGGAGACATACCAGTGGAGGAGGAGCGCAAGGTGTTGTGCGCGTATTCGGCCCAAACAATGAAGGACGACCATGTGGACGGGTTGTTACGAGTCATACATCGGAGGGTGGCTTCCAGCTCTTGATTCATCCTCTCTGTTTGGCCGTTGGACTCCGGATGGTACCCTGAAGATAGACTGGCAGAAGCACCCATGAGTTGGCAGAAGGCCTTCCAAAACCTTGAGGCGAACTGGGGACCTCTGTCAGAAACCATATCTTGAGGAATGCCGAAGACTCGGAACACATGATTAATTACCAACTCAGCCGTCTCCTTGGCAGAAGGTAACTTAGTCAGAGGGACGAACCTGGCCGCCTTTGAAAACCTGTCGATTATGACTAGGATAGTAGTATTGCCATGGGATGGAGGAAGGCCAGTAATAAAGTCCAACGAGATATGGGACCAGTGTCTGTGGGGAATAGGTAAAGGGTGAAGGAGTCCTTGAGGGCGGAGGTGAGAAGATTTGCCCTGGCAGCACACGGGGCAGGCATTGACGAAAGAGGCAACGTCTTCTCTTATGGTAGGCCACCAGAACTTACGCTGGATGAACTCCAAGGTGCGACCTACGCCCGGGTGACAGGTGAGGCGAGAGGAGTGCCCCCACAGAAGGACCTGAGTCCTCACTGCCTTGGGGACAAACAACCGATTGGCAGGACCCCCTTTCGGGTCCGGTTCGATAGCTTGAGCTCGTCTCACGGTATCCTCAACTTGCCACGAAATCGGAGCCACGATCTTAGCAGCAGGAAGGACAGGCATGTCCGTGTCATCTCGAATGGCAGGAGCGTAGACTCGGGACAGGGCATCCGGTTTGAGATTCTTCGACCCGGGCCGATAGGTGAGGATAAACTGGAATCGATTGAAGAAAAGAGACCATCTAGCTTGTCTAGAGTTCAACCGCTTCGCCTGCTGGATATACTCCAGATTTTTGTGGTCCGTAAGCACTTGAAACGGGTGAGAAGCCCCCTCGAGCCAGTGTCTCCATTCCTTCAATGCCATCTTAACCGCTAGGAGTTCACGATCCCCCACATCGTAGTTCCTCTCAGCCGGGGTAAGCCGGTGTGAGAAGAAAGCGCACGGATGAAGCTTCTTGTCTTCACCCCTCTGAGACAGGACAGCTCCAACACCAACCTCTGAGGCGTCTACCTCCACCACAAACGGTTCATCCGTAGTCGGTAGTATCAGGATGGGAGCAGAGAGGACGCGCTGATTGAGTCCTTGGAAGGCCGTCTCAGCTTCTCTTCCCCACAAAAACCTTGCATTGCCACCCTTGGTTAAAGCTGAGAGAGGGGCTGCCACCAAGCTGAAGTTCTTGATGAACTTGCGGTAAAAGTTTGTGAAGCCCAGGAAACGCTGAACTTCCTTAACGGATTTGGGGGTGGGCCAATCCGCTACCGCCCCTACCTTCCTGGGGTCCATTTGGACTCGACCGGGTTCCACTACAAATCCCAGGAATTGTACTCGGGATGAATGGAATTCACATTTTTCCGGCTTAACGTACAGATGGCTGTCTAGGAGGCGTTTGAGTACTTGTCTGACATGCTTTGTGTGTTCTTGAAGAGAGCTCGAAAAGATGAGGATGTCATCCAAATAAACAAACACAAATATGTTAAGCATATCCCTAAGCACATCGTTTATGAGCGCTTGGAACACAGCTGGGGCGTTGGTCAGGCCGAAGGGCATCACCAAGTATTCATAGTGACCAGTAGGCGTGTTGAACGCGGTCTTCCACTCGTCACCAGGTCTGATCCGCACAAGATGGTATGCGTTCCGCAGGTCAAGCTTAGTGAAAACAACTGCTTCCTGGAGCAGCTCGAAGGCTGTGGCCATAAGGGGTAGCGGGTAACGGTTACGGACGGTTATGGCATTGAGTCCCCGGTAGTCGATGCAAGGACGTAATCCACCGTCTTTCTTGGCCACAAAGAAAAACCCTGCTCCCGCCGGGAGGTGGATGGACGCATGAGGCCTGCTTCCAGAGCGTCCTTGATGTAGGTATCCATAGCAGCTCGTTCGGGTGGAGATAGGGAAAAGATCCGACCCCTGGGGGCAAGTGCCCGGAAACAGTTCGATGGGGCAATCATAAGGTCTATGGGGTGGTAGCATGGTGGCCCTCTGTTTGCTAAATACCAGTTTGAGGTCATGGTAACACTCGGGAACTCGGGTCAGGTCGATGGATTCTAAAGACTCGGGAGTAGAACTCGGGAATTCGGGAAAATACATGTAGCTTGGCACGTAGGACCCCACTGCTTGATAGTGCCCACAGACCAGTCGATGTGAGGGTTATGGCTGTGAAGCCAGGGGTATCCAAGGACGAGAGGGAACTCGGAACAGGAGATCAAATGAAAGTTCATCAATTCCTTGTGTTGTGAAACTGAAAGTCGCAAGGAGGTAGTGACATGAGTGACAAGTCCAGATCCCAAAGGGCTTCCATCCAATGTAGTAACCCTCATGGGGTCACTTAGAGGTTCAAAGGGAACGCCATTCTCCTTCGCCCAGACACCATCCATGAAGTTACCTGCGGCTCCAGAGTCTACCAAGGCTTGAAGGTGAAGCTTGTGGTTGTCCCAGGAAAGGGTGACTGGAATGAGCAGACGGGAGTTGGACGGATGGGAGGAGGTTATGTTTCCCGTTACAGTTCCCCGGTCTGTACGGGACAGAGCGTTTCCCTGGAGCCCGGGACACGTGGAACGGAAATGGCCCGGTTTGCCGCAATATAGACAGCGTCGCTCCCTCATCCGGCGGTCTCTCTCAGCCTGGGAGATGCATCCAATCTGCATGGGTTCCGGTGGAGCCAGCGAGGATAAAGGTGGGGACTCGGAGCTGGGACTGATAGGGGCTAGAGGTCTACGGTTGAGTTCTCTCTCTCTCAGACGCTGGTCAATGCGTGAGGCCAACTTGATCAAGGACTCGAGATTGTCCGGTGGTTCCCGAGTGGCCAGTTCATCTTGGATAGTGTCGGAAAGGCCTTTCAGAAAGCACACAGTGAGCGCCTCGTTGTTCCAACCACTCGCTGCTGCCACCGTGCGGAACTGGATGGCATAGTCCGTCACGCTGCGCCGACCTTGGTGGAGAGTCAGGAGCTGTTTGGCTGAGTCAGGACCACTGCTTGGGCCTTGAAACACTCGTTTGAATTCCTCAGCAAAGGCAGAGTAGCTGGCACAGCAGGAACTATGGGCATCCCACACAGCAGTAGCCCAGGCCAGGGCTTTTTCCGACAGCAGGGTGATGATATATGCGATCTTAGACCGGTCGGTGGGGAAACGACGAGGGTTGCAGCTCGAAGGAGAGAGAACATTGGGTGAGAAACCCTTTACAAGCACTTGGATCACCTGAGAACCGTTGGGGAGGTGGAAGGCGAGGTTCAGCCAGAGGGTTAACTGCCATGGGTACGTGAATCTGAGGTACTGGGACGGGAACTGTTGCCGAGGTAAGTCGATCAGATATCTGCTTTATGGAAGTCAGCATCTCCGACAGAAGATGAGAATGTCTAGCCATTAAGGCCTCTTGCTGAACCAGGGCGGCTTCGTGGCGTTGGACAGTCTCCTGGTGGTGGGACAGCATGGCAACAAGGTCCTGGGAACTGGCTGCCTCTGGGTTCATTTTTGGCTCTGTGTTTCTGTCAGGACCCGGTTACGAACCCGGGTCTCCGGAGTGAGAAACAGTCACTTAACCAACTGAGCCACGAATAGTCGGCAGAACCCAGAAGATGAGGCAGACACAGCAATACTTGAGACGGTGTATTTAATGTAGTAAAAAGTGAAGTCCTTCAGGAACACATGTAACTCCACAACCTCAAAAGGAATTCCAAAAGAACAAAGGTAATCCTCCAAGACAAAAAAGGTAAATCCACAAGGTGGTAGGTATAGCACAAAAAGCCTCAAAAGATACTCAAAAATAAATAAACAAGAACAAAAAACAGAATTCCACAAGAGCGTCCACCGGGATCAACAAGAGTTAACAGAATACTAGGGCTGGGTGCTAACATACAAACACAGAGCAAAGGACTGAGGAAAACAAAGGGTTTAAATACAATCAGGGGAAACGAGGCACAGGTGCAAATAATAATGGGGATCAAGGGAAAACAAAAAGGTCAAAAGGCACAATGGGGGCATCTAGTGACCAAAAACCGGAACAACCCTGGCCAAATCCTGACAGTATGCTGTAGTTTGTAGCTGTCCACCAAACAGTGTTGTATGCTGTAGTTTGTAGCTGTCCACCAAACAGTGTTGTATGCTGTAGTTTGTAGCTGTCCACCAAACAGTGTTGCATGCTGTAGTTTGTAGCTGTCCACCAAACAGTGTTGCATGCTGTAGCTTGTAGCTGTCCACCAAACAGTGTTGTATGCTGTAGCTTGTAGCTGTCCACCAAACAGTGTTGTATGCTGTAGCTTGTGTATGAAAGGATCATGTGCCAGACTGCCCTATTTAGAATCATGGAGCCATGACTCACACTCCTCTGCAACAGCTCTGTCCCGGTGGACTGTTCCTCATAAGCCCATGGCTGTGTCCCAAATTGCACCCTATTCCCTACATAGTGCACTACTTTTGACCAGAGCACAATGGGTGGGCTACGTAGACAAGTGGGTACTATTTGGGACAGAGCCGATGCATCTGAGGACTCCTAAACCAGAGGCCTCCCAACTTCTTCACACCAATCAGATGAACCCCGGGCCATGCACAGAATATCAAACGTTGTTTCTCCTTTTTCTCCACACAGGATTTGTCTCACCTCTTTTTGACCCTCTCTTCTCTTCTTTTACCTCCCTCCTTTGCTTCTTAGATTTTCTCTAAATTCAAATGTAGGCATACTGTGACAATTCTACTCTCAAAAAAACCTCTAAATATTTCAGACTATATTCCATGCTGGTAGAGAATTATAGATGAGTTGATAAAGGAAATATGCGAGTTTTGAGTAAAGAGGAATGTATTTTGAGGGGGTCGGTGTTGTGTTTTGAGGAGGTGAGAGAGTAGTATTTTAAGAGGAAGAGACGGTAGTATTTAGAGTCGGAGAAAGAGTAATATATTGACGGGGTGAGAAAGTAATATTTTGAGTGCATGAGAGAATAGTATTTTGAGTGGAGAAAGAGTAGTATTTTTAGGGGGTTGTTGTTTTGAGGCCCTAGAGAGAGTAGTATTTTGAGGGGGTGAGAGTAGTATTTTGAACCCGAGAGATAGTATTTGAGGGGTTGACAGTAGAATTTTGAGGGGGTGAGAGTGGTGTTTTGAAGGGGGAAGATTAGTGTTTTGAGTTATGAAAGAGTAGTATTTGAGTGTAGTGGGAGTAGTATTTTTAGGGGGTTGGGCTTTAAGGCTGAGAGAGAGGACTATTTTGGGGGGTGAAATTTTATTTTGTTAGTTGTGAGCAATGTTGTGGAAGCTACTCTGAAAATATAGTTTACCAAGCTACCAATTACTTCACACTGGAAGAAGTTAAGCTATCCTTCAGAAAAATATAGTTTCTTAACTAAAGTTACTTTGAAATACATTATCATAACTTAATCTGAAATGTCACAGACTACAAATTGCAAGAACAGATCACCCTGGTATCAGATGTTAACAGAATGTGTAATTTAGCCTATTAAACACAAAATTTCAAGTGAGAATTAGACGGGTGTGATGCTGGAAAACAATATTGCCTACGTCACCAATATAACATTTTATTTTTGCAAAAAAGTAGTGTTTAGTTCCAATAGTTAGCTACACCTCTACATGTCAAAAAGTGTGAATTACTGAAAACACTACCAAGATTTGGATTTGGTTCAACTACCACCAAGCTAATGCAAAATGTAATTAAATTACTAGTTGAACTACATGTAGTTCACTACTCCTCAACACTGGTTGTGAGAGAGTATTAGTTTGAGTGGGTGAGAAAGTAATATTTTGAGGGCATGAGAGAGTACTATTTTGAGTGGAGCAAAAGTAGTGTTTTTAGGGGGTTGGTGTTTTGAGGCAGAGAGAGAGTAGTATTTTGAGGGAGTTGGTGTTGTGTTTTCAGAGGGCTTGTGAAGGGGTTAGAGGAGCGGTGAAGGGGTTAGAGGGCTTGTGAAGGGGTTAGAGGAGCTGTGAAGGGGTTAGAGGGCTTGTGAAGGGGTTAGAGGAGCTGTGAAGGGGTTAGAGGGCTTGTGAAGGGGTTAGAGGAGCTGTGAAGGGGTTAGAGGGCTTGTGAAGGGGTTAGAGGAGCTGTGAAGGGGTTAGAGGAGCTGTGAAGGGGTTAGAGGGCTTGTGAAGGGGTTAGAGGAGCTGTGAAGGGGTTAGAGGGCTTGTGAAGGGGTTAGAGGAGCTGTGAAGGGGTTAGAGGAGCTGTGAAGGGGTTAGAGGAGCTGTGAAGGGGTTAGAGGAGCTGTGAAGGGGTTAGAGGAGCTGTGAAGGGGTTAGAGGAGCTTTGAAGGGGTTAGATGGCTTGTGAAGGGGTTAGAGGGCTTGTGAAGGGGTTAGAGGAGCTGTTAAGGGGTCAGAGGGCTTGTGAAGGGGTTAGAGGAGCTGTGAAGGGGTTAGAGGAGCTGTGAAGGGGTTAGAGGAGCTGTGAAGGGGTTAGAGGGCTTGTGAAGGGGTTAGAGGAGCTGTGAATGGGTTAGAGGGCTTGTGAAGGGGTTAGAGGAGCTGTGAAGGGGTTAGAGGGCTTGTGAATGGGTTAGAGGGCTTGTGAAGGGGTTAGAGGAGCTGTGAAGGGGTCAGAGGGCTTGTGAAGGGGTTAGAGGAGCTGTGAAGGGGTCAGCGGGCTTGTGAAGGGGTTAGAGGAGCTGTGAAGGGGTTAGAGGAGCTGTGAAGGGGTTAGAGGGCTTGTGAAGGGGTTAGAAGAGCTGTGAAGGGGTTAGAGGGCTTGTGAAGGGGTTAGAGGAGTTGTGAAGGGGTTAGAGGGCTTGTGAAGGGGTTAGAAGAGCTGTGAATGGGTTAGAGGGCTTGTGAAGGGGTTAGAGGAGCTGTGAAGGGGTTAGAGGGCTTGTGAATGGGTTAGAGGGCTTGTGAAGGGGTTAGAGGAGCTGTGAAGGGGTCAGAGGGCTTGTGAAGGGGTTAGAGGAGCTGTGAAGGGGTCAGCGGGCTTGTGAAGGGGTTAGAGGAGCTGTGAAGGGGTTAGAGGGCTTGTGAAGGGGTTAGAGGAGCTGTGAAGGGGTCAGAGGGCTTGTGAAGGGGTTAGAGGGCTTGTGAAGGGGTTAGAGGAGCTGTGAAGGGGTTAGAGGGCTTGTGAAGGGGTTAGGGAGCTGTGAATGGGTTAGAGGAGCTGTGAAGGGGTTAGAGGAGCTGTGAAGGGGTTAGAGGAGCTTTGAAGGGGTTAGATGGCTTGTGAAGGGGTTAGAGGGCTTGTGAAGGGGTTAGAGGAGCTGTGAAGGGGTCAGCGGGCTTGTGAAGGGGTTAGAGGAGCTGTGAAGGGGTTAGAGGAGCTGTGAAGGGGTTAGAGGGCTTGTGAAGGGGTTAGAGGAGCTGTGAAGGGGTTAGAGGGCTTGTGAAGGGGTTAGAGGAGTTGTGAAGGGGTTAGAGGGCTTGTGAAGGGGTTAGAAGAGCTGTGAATGGGTTAGAGGGCTTGTGAAGGGGTTAGAGGAGCTGTGAAGGGGTTAGAGGGCTTGTGAATGGGTTAGAGGGCTTGTGAAGGGGTTAGAGGAGCTGTGAAGGGGTCAGAGGGCTTGTGAAGGGGTTAGAGGAGCTGTGAAGGGGTCAGCGGGCTTGTGAAGGGGTTAGAGGAGCTGTGAAGGGGTTAGAGGGCTTGTGAAGGGGTTAGAGGAGCTGTGAAGGGGTCAGAGGGCTTGTGAAGGGGTTAGAGGGCTTGTGAAGGGGTTAGAGGAGCTGTGAAGGGGTTAGAGGGCTTGTGAAGGGGTTAGGGGAGCTGTGAATGGGTTAGAGGAGCTGTGAAGGGGTTAGAGGAGCTGTGAAGGGGTTAGAGGAGCTTTGAAGGGGTTAGATGGCTTGTGAAGGGGTTAGAGGGCTTGTGAAGGGGTTAGAGGAGCTGTTAAGGGGTCAGAGGGCTTGTGAAGGGGTTAGAGGAGCTGTGAAGGGGTTAGAGGAGCTGTGAAGGGGTTAGAGGAGCTGTGAAGGGGTTAGAGGGCTTGTGAAGGGGTTAGAGGAGCTGTGAATGGGTTAGAGGGCTTGTGAAGGGGTTAGAGGAGCTGTGAAGGGGTTAGAGGGCTTGTGAATGGGTTAGAGGGCTTGTGAAGGGGTTAGAGGAGCTGTGAAGGGGTCAGAGGGCTTGTGAAGGGGTTAGAGGAGCTGTGAAGGGGTCAGCGGGCTTGTGAAGGGGTTAGAGGAGCTGTGAAGGGGTTAGAGGAGCTGTGAAGGGGTTAGAGGGCTTGTGAAGGGGTTAGAGGAGCTGTGAAGGGGTTAGAGGGCTTGTGAAGGGGTTAGAGGAGTTGTGAAGGGGTTAGAGGGCTTGTGAAGGGGTTAGAGGAGCTGTGAATGGGTTAGAGGGCTTGTGAAGGGGTTAGAGGAGCTGTGAAGGGGTTAGAGGGCTTGTGAATGGGTTAGAGGGCTTGTGAAGGGGTTAGAGGAGCTGTGAAGGGGTCAGAGGGCTTGTGAAGGGGTTAGAGGAGCTGTGAAGGGGTCAGCGGGCTTGTGAAGGGGTTAGAGGAGCTGTGAAGGGGTTAGAGGGCTTGTGAAGGGGTTAGAGGAGCTGTGAAGGGGTCAGAGGGCTTGTGAAGGGGTTAGAGGGCTTGTGAAGGGGTTAGAGGAGCTGTGAAGGGGTTAGAGGGCTTGTGAAGGGGTTAGGGAGCTGTGAATGGGTTAGAGGAGCTGTGAAGGGGTTAGAGGAGCTGTGAAGGGGTTAGAGGAGCTGTGAAGGGGTTAGAGGGCTTGTGAAGGGGTTAGAGGGCTTGTGAAGGGGTTAGAGGAGCTGTGAAGGGGTCAGAGGGCTTGTGAAGGGGTTAGAGGAGCTGTGAAGGGGTCAGAGGGCTTGTGAAGGGGTTAGAGGAGCTGTGAAGGGGTTAGAGGGCTTGTGAAGGGGTTAGAGGAGCTGTGAAGGGGTCAGAGGGCTTGTGAAGGGGTTAGAGGGCTTGTGAAGGGGTTATAGGAGCTGTGAAGGGGATAGAGGAGCTGTGAAGGGGTTAGAGGGCTTGTGAAGGGGTTATAGGAGCTGTGAAGGGGATAGAGGAGCTGTGAAGGGGTTAGAGGAGCTGTGAAGGGGTTAGAGTAGCTGTGAAGGGGTTAGAGGAGCTGTGAAGGGGTTAGAGGGCTTGTGAAGGGGTTAGAGGGCTTGTGAAGGGGTTAGAGGAGCTGTGAAGGGGTTAGAGGGCTTGTGAAGGGGTTAGAGGGCTTGTGAAGGGGTTAGAGGAGCTGTGAAGGGGTTAGAGGAGCTGTGAAGGGGTTAGAGGGCTTGTGAAGCCATTCCAGATGGTGTTTCACAGTGTATGCGCCCTAAATGGCACCCTATTCCCTAAGTAGTCCACTACTCTTGACCAGGGCCCATAGGGCTCTGGTAAAAAGTTCAAAAGTACTGCACTATGTAGGGAATAGGGTGCCACTTGGGATGCAGTTAGTAAGGCAGTGGAGCAAGACCCTCCAACCCCATCAGAGAGCACAGCGGGACCCCCAGAGTCCTTCTTGTCTGCCCTGCCTGCCAGTGTATCTCACAGACCCCCACCTTTTACTATTGTCCTCTCGCACTGCCCTGAGCACACACATACATATTAGCACGCTCACACGTACGCACACACACACAAACAGTCTTGTACAACTAAACTTGTGGCGACACACAATTCAGGCCCATTCAAAATCCTATTTTCCTTAACCCCTAACCCTAACCCTAACCCTAAACCTAACCCGTACACTTACCCTTACTCTAACCTTAACCCTAACCCAACAACCTAACCCTAACCCTGACCCTAAAACTAACTCTTGCTCCTAACCCTTAACGTATTTCTAACCCTAACACTGATTCTAACCTTCCCGAAACCCCCTAGAATTAGCATTTTTGGCCCCAGTTGGTAACAATTTTTGTCAGTTTACTATTACTAAATAGTTAAACACGTCCACACACACACGTCCACACACACACACACACACACACACACACACACACACACACACACACACACACACACCTCTCATTCCAGGGGTCTCATGGTTAGAACAAGTCCCTGTGGGAAAACTGCTGTCAATTAGCGATAGTATCCCACCACAGAGCCATCTAGACCCGCTTTGTTAATCACAACACCTGTTGCCTAGCAACCGCAACCCATTGCACTCCTCTCTCACTACACCTTGGCCTGCTGAACCCCCTGCTGCACCCCCTGAAAGCTTCAAAACTTAGAAGGTGTCTTGAGTGAAATGAATGGCACAAAAACCAACAACAAAAAAACAGATTTCGAGATATAGCCAGGACATAATTGGCTGTATCTCGGACCTATATTTTTGTGGGGATATGTGTGTATAGGGCAAATGGCAAGAGAATAAAAAATGAGAGATAAAAAATAAAAAAATACATGTTCACTTGGGCGGCAGTGTAACGGCGTTCTTCGTTTGTCGAAAGAGAGGACCGAAATGCAGCGTGGTGGTTACTCATGTCTTTAATGAAGAAAATGACGATACATGAAATAACTTATAAATACAAAACAACAAACGGAACGAAATCGGAACGACTTTCGGTTTTCGCTCTGTGCCGCCGTGTCTTTCTTTTCGACTCCATTCGTCTATAGCCCTCTTCGCACTGTTCCAGCGAATCCCAGGCGGGCTCAGGCACTCTCTCTGGGTCGGCCGCCCACCTGTCTATTTCTTCCCACGTCGTATACTCCATGCCTCTACTGTCCATAACGTCCTCCCTTCGCTGTTCAAGCTGTCGCTGCCTGTTAACACGCTGCTCGGTCCGTGTGTGGTGGGTGATTCTGTAACGGCGTTCTTCGTTTGTCGAAAGAGAGGACCGAAATGCAGCGTGGTGGTTACTCATGTCTTTAATGAAGAAAATCAACTCAGCAGGTACAGCCCTACAGAAACCTATAGCTTGGGTGTCCAGATTTCATCAACTCAGCAGGTTCAGCCCTACAGAAACCTATAGCGTGGGTGTCCAGATTTCATCAACTCAGCAGGTTCAGCCCTACAGAAACCTATAGCTTGGGTCTCCAGATTTCATCAACTCAGCAGGTTCAGCCCTACAGAAACCTATAGCTTGGGTGTCCAGATTTCATCAACTCAGCAGGTTCAGCCCTACAGAAACCTATAGCGTGGGTGTCCAGATTTCATCAACTCAGCAGGTTCAGCCCTACAGAAACCTATAGCTTGGGTCTCCAGATTTCATCAACTCAGCAGGTTCAGCCCTACAGAAACCTATAGCTTGGGTCTCCAGATTTCATCAACTCGGCAGGTTCAGCCCTACAGAAACCTATGGCTTGGGTCTCCAGATTTCATCAACTCGGCAGGTTCAGCCCTACAGAAACCTATGGCTTGGGTCTCCAGATTTCATCAACTCGGCAGGTTCAGTCCTACAGAAACCTATGGCTTGGGTCTCCAGATTTCATCCACAATAATTGTGAAGGTACACAATTATAATTCTAAATAACCGCACAGCTTTTTATATCCTACTTCACTGTGGAAAACGGTCCGTGATACATGTCATTTTGAAATGCTTTTCAGTTTGTTTTCATATGCCTTGGAAAAATTATCTAAAACAATTGCTATGGGCATCCCCTTCTGCAAACAGATTACTCATTTACCTAGCTCTTATGAATAGATCGTATCAAGTTATATATTACAGTGCATGGAGAATGGTGTTATTTATTTCAGAAAAATATTAAGTAGATTATTTTTCCACTTAGAACCGGTAGGCTCACCAGACATTCATGTTTTTTTCCCAAGTAAAAGTGTTGGAATTATTAGGGAATTAAGTCAAGATCAGAATGCGTCCTATCTGCAGACACATCTTCATTTATTCAAGCTCCACCTCAAACGAAAAGTGGGTGAATAGCAAACTATTCTCATGCTTAAATTCAAGGTCAGAGTACGGATAAAGTAAAGCACATACAAAGGAATTACGTTCCATTTGCGCACGCTTAACTCGGATTGGAATGTGGGCCTAAGAGCTTCCCACACCTGGATTGTGAAACATTTAGCCATTATTATTTTCAAAATTCTTCAACCTCTGTCAAATTGGTTGTTGATCATTGCTAGACAACCATTTTAACGTCTTTCCATAGATTGTCAAGTAGGTTTAATAACACTACCATATAAACATCTCTATGCTGAAGAGGTCACATTAATAACACTACCATATAAACATCTGCTATGCTGACGACGTCACATTAATAACACTGTCATATAAACATCTGCTATGCTGAAGAGGTCACATTAATAACACTATCATATAAACATCTACTATGCTGACGAGGTCACATTAATAACAATACCATATAAACATCTGCTATGCTGACGAGGTCACATTAATAACAATACCATATAAACATCTGCTATGCTGAAGAGGTCACATTAATAACAATACCATATAAACATCTGCTATACTGAAGAGGCATCATTAATAACACTACCATATAAACATCTGCTATGCTGACGAGGTCACATTAATAACACTATCATATAAACATCTGCTATGCTGACGAGGTCACATTAATAACACTACCATATAAACATCTGCTATGCTGACGAGGTCACATTAATAACACTACCATATAAACATCTGCTATGCTGACGAGGTCACATTAATAACACTACCATATAAACATCTGCTATACTGAAGAGGCATCATTAATAACACTACCATATAAACATCTGCTATGCTGACGAGGTCACATTAATAACACTACCATATAAACATCTGCTATGCTGACGAGGTCACATTAATAACACTATCATATAAACATCTGCTATGCTGACGAGGTCACATTAATAACACTATCATATAAACATCTGCTATGCTGACGAGGCATCATTAATAACACTATCATATAAAAATCTGCTATGCTGACGAGGTCACATTAATAACAATATCATATAAACATCTGCTATGCTGACGAGGCATCATTAATAACACTACCATAAACATCTGCTATGCTGACAAGGCATCATTAATAACACTATCATATAAACATCTGCTATGCTGACGAGGTCACATTAATAACACTGTCATATAAACATCTGCTATGCTGACGAGGTCACATTAATAACACTACCATATAAACATCTGCTATGCTGAAGAGGTCACATTAATAACAATACCATATAAACATCTGCTATGCTGACAAGGCATCATTAATAACACTATCATATAAACATCTGCTATGCTGAAGAGGTCACATTAATAACAATACCATATAAACATCTGCTATGCTGACAAGGCATCATTAATAACACTATCATATAAACATCTGCTATGCTGAAGAGGTCACATTAATAACACTATCATATAAACATCTGCTATGCTGACGAGGTCACATTAATAACAATACCATATAAACATCTGCTATGCTGACGAGGTCACATTAATAACAATACCATATCAACATCTGCTATGCTGACGAGGTCACATTAATAACACTACCATATAAACATCTGCTATGCTGACAAGGCATCATTAATAACACTATCATATAAACATCTGCTATGCTGACGAGGTCACATTAATAACACTATCATATAAACATCTGCTATGCTGACGAGGTCACATTAATAACACTATCATATAAACATCTGCTATGCTGACGAGGTCACATTAATAACACTGTCATATAAACATCTGCTATGCTGACGAGGTCACATTAATAACACTATCATATAAACATCTGCTATGCTGACGAGGTCACATTAATAACACTACCATATAAACATCTGCTATGCTGACGAGATCACATTAATAACACTATCATATAAACATCTCTATGCTGACGAGGTCACATTAATAACAATACCATACAAAAATCTGCTATGCTGACAAGGCATCATTAATAACACTACCATATAAACATCTGCTATGCTGACGAGGCATCATTAATAACACTACCATATAAACATCTGCTATGCTGACAAGGCATCATTAATAACACTACCATATAAACATCTGCTATGCTGAAATGGTCACATTAATAACACTATCATATAAACATCTGCTATGCTGACGAGGTCACATTAATAACAATACCATATAAACATCTGCTATGCTGACGAGGTCACATTAATAACACTACCATATAAACATCTGCTATGCTGACGAGGTCACATTAATAACACTATCATATAAACATCTCTATGCTGAAGAGGTCACATTAATAACAATACCATACAAAAATCTGCTATGCTGACAAGGCATCATTAATAACACTACCATATAAACATCTGCTATGCTGACGAGGCATCATTAATAACACTACCATATAAACATCTGCTATGCTGACAAGGCATCATTAATAACACTACCATATAAACATCTGCTATGCTGACGAGGCATCATTAATAACACTACCATATAAACATCTGCTATGCTGACGAGGCATCATTAATAACACTACCATATAAACATCTGCTATGCTGACGAGGCATCATTAATAACACTACCATATAAACATCTGCTATGCTGAAGAGGTCACATTAATAACACTATCATATTAACATCTGCTATGCTGACGAGGTCACATTAATAACACTATCATATAAACATCTGCTATGCTGAAGAGGTCACATTAATAACACTATCATATAAACATCTGCTATGCTGACGAGGTCACATTAATAACACTATCATATAAACATCTGCTATGCTGACGAGGTCACATTAATAACAATACCATATAAACATCTGCTATGCTGAAGAGGTCACATTAATAACACTATCATATAAACATCTGCTATGCTGACGAGGTCACATTAATAACAATACCATATAAACATCTGCTATGCTGAAGAGGTCACATTAATAACACTATCATATAAACATCTGCTATGCTGACGAGGTCACATTAATAACACTATCATATAAACATCTGCTATGCTGACGAGGTCACATTAATAACACTATCATATAAACATCTGCTATGCTGACGAGGCATCATTAATAACACTACCATATAAACATCTGCTATGCTGACAAGGCATCATTAATAACACTACCATATAAACATCTGCTATGCTGACGAGGCATCATTAATAACACTACCATATAAACATCTGCTATGCTGACGAGGCATCATTAATAACACTACCATATAAACATCTGCTATGCTGAAGAGGTCACATTAATAACACTATCATATAAACATCTGCTATGCTGACGAGGTCACATTATTAACACTATCATATAAACATCTGCTATGCTGACAAGGCATCATTAATAACACTACCATATAAACATCTGCTATGCTGACGAGGCATCATTAATAACACTACCATATAAACATCTGCTATGCTGACAAGGCATCATTAATAACACTACCATATAAACATCTGCTATGCTGAAGAGGTCACATTAATAACACTATCATATAAACATCTGCTATGCTGACGAGGTCACATTAATAACAATACCATATAAACATCTGCTATGCTGAAGAGGTCACATTAATAACACTATCATATAAACATCTGCTATGCTGACGAGGTCACATTAATAACAATACCATATAAACATCTGCTATGCTGAAGAGGTCACATTAATAACACTATCATATAAACATCTGCTATGCTGACGAGGTCACATTAAAAACACTATCATATAAACATCTGCTATGCTGACGAGGTCACATTAATAACACTATCATATAAACATCTGCTATGCTGACGAGGCATCATTAATAACACTACCATATAAACATCTGCTATGCTGACAAGGCATCATTAATAACACTACCATATAAACATCTGCTATGCTGAAGAGGTCACATTAATAACAATACCATATAAACATCTGCTATGCTGAAGAGGTCACATTAATAACACTACCATATAAACATCTGCTATGCTGACGAGGTCACATTAATAACACTATCATATAAACATCTGCTATGCTGAAGAGGTCACATTAATAACACTATCATATAAACATCTGCTATGCTGACAAGGCATCATTAATAACACTACCATATAAACATCTGCTATGCTGAAGAGGTCACATTAATAACACTATCATATAAACATCTGCTATGCTGACGAGGTCACATTAATAACACTACCATATAAACATCTGCTATGCTGAAGAGGTCACATTAATAACACTATCATATAAACATCTGCTATGCTGACAAGGCATCATTAATAACACTACCATATAAACATCTGCTATGCTGAAGAGGTCACATTAATAACACTATCATATAAACATCTGCTATGCTGACGACGTCACATTAATAACACTATCATATAACCATCTGCTATGCTGACGACGTCACATTAATAACACTATCATATAAACATCTGCTATGCTGACGACGTCACATTAATAACACTATCATATAAACATCTGCTATGCTGACGACGTCACATTAATAACACTATCATATAAACATCTGCTATGCTGAAGAGGTCACATTAATAACACTATCATATAAACATCTGCTATGCTGACGAGGTCACATTAATAACACTACCATATAAACATCTGCTATGCTGACGAGGTCACATTAATAACACTATCATATAAACACCTGCTATGCTGACGAGGTCACATTAATAACACTATCATATAAACACCTGCTATGCTGAAGAGGTCACAT
This sequence comes from Oncorhynchus nerka, assembly GCF_034236695.1. NCBI lineage: Eukaryota > Metazoa > Chordata > Actinopteri > Salmoniformes > Salmonidae > Oncorhynchus > Oncorhynchus nerka. The sequence goes on along the minus strand of NC_088419.1, from coordinate 18,222,233 downwards.
TAATAACAATACCATATAAACATCTGCTATGCTGACGAGATCACATTAATAACACTATCATATAAACATCTGCTATGCTGACGACGTCACATTAATAACACTATCATATAACCATCTGCTATGCTGACGACGTCACATTAATAACACTATCATATAAACATCTGCTATGCTGACGACGTCACATTAATAACACTATCATATAAACATCTGCTATGCTGACGAGGTCACATTAATAACACTATCATATAAACACCTGCTATGCTGACGACGTCACATTAATAACACTATCATATAAACACCTGCTATGCTGACGAGGCATCATTAATAACACTATCATATAAACACCTGCTATGCTGAAGAGGTCACATTAATAACACTATCATATAAACATCTGCTATGCTGACGAGGCATCATTAATAACACTATCATATAAACACCTGCTATGCTGACGACGTCACATTAATAACACTATCATATAAACACCTGCTATGCTGAAGAGGTCACATTAATAACACTATCATATAAACATCTGCTATGCTGAAGAGGCATCATTAATAACACTACCATATAAACATCTGCTATGCTGACGAGGTCACATTAATAACACTATCATATAAACATCTGCTATGCTGACGAGGTCACATTAATAACACTACCATATAAACATCTGCTATGCTGAAGAGGTCACATTAATAACACTATCATATAAACATCTGCTATGCTGACGACGTCACATTAATAACACTGTCATATAAACATCTGCTATGCTGACGAGGTCACATTAATAACACTATCATATAAACACCTGCTATGCTGACGAGGCATCATTAATAACAATACCATATAAATAAATACCTGCCATGCTGACAGGAAAGGAAAAGGTAAAGGGAGGATACCTAGTCAGTTGTACAACTGAATGCATTCAACTGAAATGTCTCAACCGCATTTAACCCAACCCCTCTGAATCAGAGAGGTGCGAAGGGCTGCCTTAATTGACACCCATGACATAATGTTATAATCATTACCATATCTGCAATGCTGATGAGGTAATATTATAAACACTGCCCTATAAATACCGGCTATGCTGATGAGGTAACTTTATAAACACTGCTCTATAAATACCGGCTATGTTGATGAGGTGACATTATAAACACTGCCCTATAAATACCGGCTATATTGATGAGGTGACATTATAAACACTGCCCTATAAATACCGGCTATGCTAATGAGGTAACATTATAAACACTGCCCTATAAATACCAGCTATGTTGATGAGGTAACATTATAAACACTGCCCTATAAATACCGGCTTTGCTAATGAGGTAACATTATAAACACTGCCCTATAAATACCGGCTATGTTGATGAGGTGACTGTCACGAATATTACCGAAGGTGACTCCCCTTCTTGTTCGGTTGGCGCTCGGCGCTCGTCGTCGCCGGTCTACTAGCTATCGCTGATCCGTTGTTCTGTGTTCGTTTAGTTCTGTCTAATTGGTATCACCTGTTTCTTGTTTGGTTGTTAGGATAGGGTTATATATAGTCTGTTCAGCCCGCTTCTGTTTCGTGCGGGCTTGTTCTCCTGTTTCTTCGTGTGAGTGTATTTTGTTTGCATTTGGGTTTCACGCTGTCCGTTTATATTTCTGTTCATTTGTGTTTCCACTTTTGTACATGTTATGTTTCCAGGACATTAAAGCGTGTTGTTTTTCCCACATCCTTTGCTCTCTGCGCCTGACTCCACACCTCTTCACTCATTTACACGTCACAGAAGCCCGCACCCGCTATGGAGTCAGCAGGAGCAGCGACCACTCCTCTTCCCACTATGGAAGAGCGAGTTCAACATCACACGTCCATCCTCCATCGCCTAGGATCAGCGATGGATCAGATGATGGAGAGGATGGATCGTTGGGAGAGGAATGGTTTCCCTACTACTACCCCACCGACCCTCCTACCAGCAACTCTACCATCTCCCCCATCTGGATCCGGTTCCAGCGCTCTGCACATGACGCCTCCGAGGAATTACGATGGAGCAGCGACGGGGTGCCAGGGATTCCTGCTGCAATTAGACCTCTACCTGGCCACCGTTCGGTCGGCCCCCTCGGAGGAGGAGAGAGTAGGGGTCCTCATCACCTGCCTGACCGGTAGAGCCCTGGAGTGGGCTAATGCGGTCTGGAACGGGCCCGACTCAGCGAAGGACAACTACCCAGAGTTCATCCGCCATTTCAGGGCCGTGTTCGATCACCCTCCAGAAGGTCGAGCGGCGGGTGAGAGATTGTTCCATCTTAGACAGGGGACGAAGAGCGCGCAGGACTTCGCGCTGGAGTTTCGGACCTTGGCTGCGGGAGCAGGCTGGAACGACAGGGCCCTGATAGACCATTACAGGTGTAGCCTGAGAGAGGACGTCCGTAGGGAGCTGGCCTGTCGGGATACTGCGCTTAGCCTGGATGGACTGATAGACCTGTCGATCCGGTTGGACCATCTGCTAGCTGCTCGTGGACGTTCCGAAAGGGTCCTGTCAGTTCTACCTCCTGATCATCCTGCCCCTATCCCGATGGAGCTAGGAGGGACTGCGTCAAGGGGAGATCGGAGGAGGAAGCTCCTCCTGTACCAGTTGTGGCCGGAGAGGGCACACGTCTGGTCGGTGCTGGAGGAATTAATCTGGGAATCGTGAGGGCAGGCAGAACACTCATCGGTCACCCCAGGTGAGTAAGCACCACACTCTCCCAGAGTTTCCTGTTGGTCACATGTTCCTATTAATTTGTTTCCTTAATTATTCTCCTTCTCTCCAGCATAAGGCACTGGTAGATTCAGGCGCAGCTGGAAACTTTATAGATCGCGGACTCGCTCAGAGGTTGAGGATTCCGTTAGTAAAAGTAGACCCCCCTTTTCCCGTGCACTCTTTAGATAGTCGACCATTAGGGTCAGGGCTGGTAAAGAAAGCCACAATTTCATTGGAGATGATTACGCAGGGGAATCACAAGGAGCGAATTAGTTTGTTCCTTATCGATTCACCTGCATTTCCAGTTGTTCTGGGGATTCCCTGGCTAGCTATTCATAATCCTACGATTTCGTGGAAACAGGGAACTCAACAGGGGTGGTCTGATGAGTGTTCAGGCAGGTGTGTAGGGGTTTCCATCGGTGCGACAACGGTGGAGAGTCCAGACCACGTTTCCACCGTGCGCATTCCAGCTGAGTATGACGATTTGGCTATCGTTTTCAGTAAAAAGAAAGCGACCCAATTACCACCCCATAGGCAGGGGGATTGCGTGATAAATCTCCAGGGTAACGCTGCACTCCCCAGGAGTCATGTGTATCCTTTGTCCCAGGAGGAGAAGGTGGCTATGGAAACTTATATCACCGAGGCTCTGGGACAGGGGTACATTCAGCCCTCCATGTCACCTGTCTCTTCGAGTTTCTTTTTTGTGAAGAAAAAAGATGGTGGGTTACGTCCGTGTATTGATTATAGAGGTCTAAATTCCATCACAGTGGGTTTTAGTTACCCACTACCTCTCATTGCTACAGCAGTGGAATCATTTCACGGAGCGCAGTTCTTCACTAAACTGGATCTCAGGAGTGCTTATAATTTGGTGCGTATTCGGGAGGGAGATGAGTGGAAAACTGCATTTAGCACTACGTCGGGCCATTATGAGTACCTCGTCATGCCATACGGTTTAAAGAATGCTCCAGCTATATTTCAATCCTTTGTGGATGAAATACTCAGAGACCTGCACGGACAGGGTGTATATTGACGATATTTTGATCTACTCCGCTACACGCACTGAGCATGTATCTCTTGTGCGCAAGGTTCTTAGACGACTGTTGGAGAATGACCTGTATGTGAAGGCGGAGAAATGTGAGTTTTCCAAACAATCAGTTTCCTTCCTGGGTTATCGCATTTCCAGCTCTGGTTTGGTAATGGAGGGTGACCGCATAAAGGCCGTGCGTAATTGGCCGACTCCGACCACGGTAAAGGAGGTGCAGCGGTTTTTGGGATTTGCCAATTACTACCGGAGGTTTATCCGGGGTTTTGGTCAGCTAGCTGCCCCTATTACCTCACTGCTGAAGGGGGGGCCGGCGCGTTTGCAGTGGTCAGCAGAGGCGAACGGAGCTTTTCATAAGTTGAAGGCTATGTTTACTGAGGCGCCGGTGTTGGCACATCCGGACCCTTCTTTGGCGTTTATAGTAGAGGTGGACGCATCCGAGGCTGGGGTTGGAGCGGTGCTCTCACAGCGTTCGGGTGTGCCTCCGAAACTCCGCCCCTGTGCCTTTTTTCAAAGAAACTCGGGCCAGCGGAGCGGGAATTATGATGTGGGGGATAGGGAGTTGTTGGCTATGGTTGAGGCCCTGAAGGTGTGGAGACACTGGCTTGAGGGGGCTAAGCACCCTTTCCTTATCTGGACTGACCATCGCAACCTGGAGTATATCCGATCAGCTAGGAGAATGAATCCTCGTCAGGCAAGGTGGGCCATGTTTTTCACCAGATTTCGTTTCACTATCTCATATAGACCAGGTTCCCTCAACACTAAGGCTGACGCGCTGTCAAGACTCTATGACACTGAGGACAGGTCCATCGATCCTACTCCCATCATTCCGGCAGCTAAGCTGGTGGCACCAGTAGTATGGGATGTGGACGCAGACATCGAGCGGGCGCATAGGGGGGAACCTGCGCCTCCACAGTGTCCGGAGGGTCGTCGGTACGTGCCGCTGGCTGTCCGTGATCAATTGATTCGATGGGCTCATTGTCTACCCTCGGCGGGTCACCCAGGTATTTATAGGACAGTGCGAGGTCTTGAGAGGAAGTACTGGTGGCCCACTTTGAGGAGGGATGTGCGATTCTATGTTTCCTCCTGTTCGGTGTGCGCCCAGAGTAAGGCTCCTAGACACCTGCCAAGAGGTAAATTACAACCTCTTCCCGTTCCACAACGGCCGTGGACCCATCTTTCGGTAGATTTTCTTATTGACCTCCCCCCCTCTCAGGGTAACACTACAATCCTGGTCGTTGTGGATCGGTTCTCTAAGTCCTGCCGTCTTATCCCATTGCCCGGTCTCCCTACCGCCCTACAGACTGCGGAAGCTCTTTTCACCCATGTCTTCCGGCATTACGGGGTGCCGAGGATATAGTTTCTGATCGGGGCCCCCAATTTATCTCTCGTGTTTGGAGGGCATTTATGGAACGTCTGGGGTCTCGGTCAGCCTGACCTCAGGGTATCACCCGGAGAGTAATGGTCAGGTGGAGAGAGTTAACCAGGAGGTGGGTAGGTTTCTGCGGTCGTATTGCCATGACCGGCCAGGGGAGTGGGCGAGATATATTCCCTGGGCAGAAATAGCCCAGAACTCACTAAGCCACTCCTCTACCAACATGTCACCATTTGAGTGCGTGTTGGGGTACCAACCAGTCCTGGCACCGTGGCATCAGAGCCAGACTGAGGCTCCTGCGGTGGAGGAGTGGGTACAGCGCTCTAAGGAGACCTGGAGGGCGGTCCAAGAGTCATTACGCCAAGCGAGTATAAGGCAGAAGAAGAACGCTGACCGTCACCGCAGTGAGGCCCCAGTGTTTGCACCTGGGGACAGGGTCTGGCTCTCGACCCGAAACCTGCCTCTCCGCTTGCCCTGCCGGAAGCTGGGTCCGCAGTGTATAGGGCCATTTAAAGTCCTGAGGAGAATAAATGAGGTTTGTTATCGAGTATTACTTCCTTCGTATTATCGTATTAACCCCTCATTTCATGTGTCTCTTCTCAGGCCGGTGGTAGCTGGTCCTATGCAGGAAGATGAGGTTCCGGAGGTTCCTCCGCCCCCTCTGGACATCGAGGGGTCCCGGCGTACAAGATACGAGCTATTCTGGACTCGAGACGCCGGGTGAGGGGCTTGCAGTACCTCGTTGACTGGGAGGTACGGTCCGGAGGAGAGGTGCTGGGTCCCGGTGAGGATATTCTAGACCCATCTATGTTGAGTGAATTCCATCGCCTCCGTCCGGATCGCCCAGCGCCTCGGCCCCGGGTCGTCCCGAGGCCGGCGTCGGCGTGCTGCGGGAGCTGCGCGTCAGGAGGGGGTACTGTCACGAATATTACCGAAGGTGACTCCCCTTCTTGTTCGGTTGGCGCTCGGCGGTCGTCGTCGCCGGTCTACTAGCTATCGCTGATCCGTTGTTCTGTGTTCGTTTAGTTCTGTCTAATTGGTATCACCTGTTTCTTGTTTGGTTGTTAGGATAGGGTTATATATAGTCTGTTCAGCCCGCTTCTGTTTCGTGCGGGCTTGTTCTCCTGTTTCTTTGTTTGAGTGTATTTTGTTTGCATTTGGGTTTCACGCTGTCCGTTTATATTTCTGTTCATTTGTGTTTCCACTTTTGTACATGTTATGTTTCCAGGACATTAAAGCGTGTTGTTTTTCCCACATCCTTTGCTCTCTGCGCCTGACTCCACACCTCTTCACTCATTTACACGTCACAGTGACATTATAAACGCTGTCCTATAAATACCGGCTATGCTGATGAGGTAACATTATAAACACTGCCCTATAAATACCGGCTATGCTGATGAGGTAACATTATAAACACTGCCCTATAAATACCGGCTATGTTGATGAGGTGACATTATAAACGCTGTCCTATAAATACCGGCTATGCTAATGAGGTAACATTATAAACACTGCCCTATAAATACCGGCTATGTTGATGAGGTAACATTATAAACACTGCCCTATAAATACCGGCTATGTTGATGAGGTGACATTATAAACACTGCCCTATAAATACCAGCTATGCTAATGAGGTAACATTATAAACACGGCCCTATAAATACCGGCTATGCTAATGAGGTAACATTATAAACGCTGTCCTATAAATACCGGCTATGCTAATGAGGTAACATTATAAACACTGCCCTATAAATACCGGCTATGTTGATGAGGTAACATTATAAACACTGCCCTATAAATACCGGCTATGCTAATGAGGTAACATTATAAACACTGCCCTATAAATACCGGCTATGCTAATGAGGTAATATTATAAACACTGCCCTATAAATACCGGCTATGCTAATGAGGTAACATTATAAACACTGCCCTATAAATACCGGCTATGTTGATGAGGTAACATTATAAACACTGCCCTATAAATACCGGCTATGTTGATGAGGTGACATTATAAACGCTGTCCTATAAATACCGGCTATGCTGATGAGGTAACATTATAAACACTGCCCTATAAATACCGGCTATGCTGATGAGGTAACATTATAAACACTGCCCTATAAATACCGGCTATGTTGATGAGGTGACATTATAAACACTGCCCTATAAATACCGGCTATGCTGATGAGGTAACATTATAAACACTGCCCTATAAATACCGGCTATGCTGATGAGGTAACATTATAAACACTGGCCTATAAATACCGGCTATGTTGATGAGGTGACATTATAAACACTGCCCTATAAATACCGGCTATGTTGATGAGGTAACATTATAAACACTGCCCTATAAATACCGGCTATGCTAATGAGGTAACATTATAAACACTGGCCTATAAATACCGGCTATGTTGATGAGGTGACATTATAAACACTGCCCTATAAATACCAGCTATGTTGATGAGGTATCATTATGACCACTACCATATAAATAAATACCTGCTATGATGATGAAAGAGATAGGAAGTGATGTGAATTATATGAGTTTAGTAGATGAATAAAAAGTGATGATCCATTCACACAAGCCTTACTGATTAAACTTTCATAAACTACATTTCAATCAAGTAAAGGCTTAACTGAATAATAGAGACAGAATACAATATGTAATTTTATAGTTTGGGGTAGGCCTCATTTCAGAGGAATGCTCCACGGAGCCAGATGCTGATGACAGGTTGCCCTATGCTGGGCAGCTGGCATCAAAACCTCCCAAAATAAATAAGTTCCTCACCAGGGAGAAGGGATTGAAGACAAGATAAATAGATGTAACAGAGATGTATGCGAAGAACAAAAGTGCCATTAAGCTGTAATGCAGGGGTTCCCAAATGTTTTTCGTCCACGACCCCATTTATATATCTGAAATTCTCGTGGCCGCAACCATTTGAAAAAAAGTATGTAATTAACAGCCAATGTTTACTTTTGTATTTGGGACTATGGCAGTCAATTGCAAAACATCCAACAGTATTTTTGATTGTCTTCTAAACTCACGATCACATGCGTTTAATGTGGGGGTATGGCAGGCAATTGCAAAATTGGTCTGACATAATGTCTCTTATCTCACCACCACTAATGAAATGGGTGTGCTTGATGCATGTCACGTGAGAGATTCTCAAATTCAGGGGGCGGGGTCAACAGTGCACACCTCATCTCTGCTGTCACAACCAACCTGGATCTAAATTTGTTTTTAAGGCAGACGAGAGCACTGCTGAATCCAGCTTCACACAGATATGAGCTGGTGAGGGGTACCATGAGTTTTAATTGTCTGAGGGAGACAGGAACCAAAACTCCTAGTGACCCGTGAATTCATTCTCTGTAGCATTCGGTCACTTGACAGCTCGAAAGACCACATTTGACTCTTGCACTTGAATCTGCCTTTTTCCCACAATCTAAGGGCACTCACTGGTTGAATTTTATCTTTTAGATTTTAATAATTTTCATTTCTATTTTTACGGTTAACCACATTACAACAATTTTGAGATACAAAGATGAGATACTTGTTGTAAAAAAATGTCTTCAAAATTTTTGAAATTCTCCCGCAACCCCATTTTCATATCAGATGATCCCACATGGGGTCGCAACACCTAGTTTGGGAACCGCTGCTGTAATGTAAAGTATCATATGGAATGTTTATTAATTAAAGTGCACTGAGTGCAGGATGAAAATTGTGTAATGTGTTTGATTGAAATGAGACGTCTGCATGTATGGCTTCCCAGCCACGCGTGCTGTAAGAGATATGCATGATTAACATGAAACGCTAACTGAGCGTTGAACCCAACAGTGCACGCTGAAATGGGGGAAGAAATGGGCACCTTCCCAAGTCCCGGCGCAATGCTGACCTGCTGAGTGCCTCGCATTGTTACGCTGATTTGTTTAGAAGAAATGTTACATATCATGGTACGTGGAACCCAACCACACACGCTGTAATGCGATTTGTTAAATATGAGATGTTTGCTGCTTTAAACCCAATCACGCATGCGATAAACGAGCAATGGGGACACATGCCAAAGAGTGTCTGCCCCAAAAGCCAGGTGTAATATGAATGACCACCACATGCATCCATGTCATTGGAAACTCGTTAACAAAAGTAGCTATGTTAAGGAGAAATGCTAAGAAGATGTCAAATAAATTGGGCCTAACATGTGAAGTGTAGCAGGGCATAACCAGCGACCTAGTTGCTGGAGAGTGATGGTGGACTTATACCTAATGTAGCTACGTTGGTTACGGCTCCAGTTCTGAACAAAAGACCAGTGTAGCGTAGAGGGGAAAGATAGCCCCTTTATATTACTTGAGAAAGTAGAGAAGTGAAACAGAGGGTTGAATAGGAGGGATGAAAACAGAATGATTAGGAGCAGAGTGGGGTCGAGCGTGAAGATGTATTAGCATAAAGCAAGAGAAAGAATTGAGAGTAAGTGCGAGCTAATATGATAGTACCCCAGGAACCTGATTTAGAGTGCTTAGCTGTGAGGCTAGTGTTTAAGGTGAAAGACCAGATCAGAAACCCTAAATCACATAAAGGAAATAAGAGTGATAGAAGGAGTTGTAAACTTGCAATTGAAGGAACCATGAAAAACCATTGAGAAGACGACCTCGCGGAGACGTCAATGCGGAGGGAACCGCCTTGTCTGAGGCTGCGAGCATATGCTGGAAAATAGGAAGTAGCAAGTAGGTAGGATATAGATTAAAACAGTTGTGTTGCGATGAAAAGTCATTCTGATTGGATATAAATGAGAAAAGATGGCACGAGACGAAGCAACTAGATGTAGACGGCTGGCTAATGTAATTTGCCTAGTGTGGGACATTCTGATGGTAGGCCTATGAGTTGAGGCCCACTAAAGATCAACCAATTATCTGTAACGTCAAACCGATGAACTGCTGACTACTAGCCTGGAAGTCCCCCAAAAAGTACACAGATTTTTACCTTTATTTAACTAGGCAAGTCAGTTAAGAACAAATTCTTATTTTCAATGACGGCCTAGGAACAGTAGGTTAACTGCCTGTTCAGGGGCAGAACGACAGATCTGTACCTTGTCAGCTCGGTGGTTTGAACTTGCAACCCTCCAGTTACTAGTCCAACGGTCTAACCACTGGGCTACCCTGCCGCCCCAATGGGAAGCATCTGTAGTAAACCCGCACTCAGAGACAACTGTCTAACCGATAATGAGGTCAGAAATCAGGTGCTATTGCAACATGACCATAGAAACTGTAGGACACATACTGCAGCCGTAAAAAGGCACATGAGTAAAAGTCTTATGAAAACCTTGCATGCTAGCAGTAAAAGAAACAGTGTGGTAAATCCATTTCTGGGTAGCTTTCATTTGCAACCAGAAGGTGTGGGGGGGGGGGTGCAACTTAATATTCCTAATGTTTATTACACTAAATGTACGACAGCAATCCACAATTGCTGGGATGAATTGTTGGCGAGAGCGTTCGACGAGCTCTCTTAATTTCACCTTAGTTCGAGTCCACTCCTATACAACCAAGTAGCTCGAAACAGCACTCAGCCTGTGTAGATCAGTAGATGGGAGTTTTCATGCCTGGCAGGGCACAAGCATGAATGACACGCCAGTGTTATATGGCATTCAACACGTTGTCCCTGTACGTTTGTCCCCAATACGTTGTCCCCTTGTCCCTGTAGAGGATAGCTCAATTGCAAAAAAAACTTGAATATAAAAATAGTCATATTAAAATATTTGTTGTAATGGTGTTGATATTGACTGCCTTGACAGCAGAGAGCACACTTGTTAATTATAATGGCCTTTACTGTAGCATGAACAGTTCTAATGGTGAGAGTTGGGAAGCACTTCAATTTGAATCATTGTTAATGTTTAGACAATTGTTTCATATATCATGAATAAGTACAGGTTATTGACACGTCCTACTATTACGTTGGGGACTTCTATTTGGAAGATTCCCAAAATACTGTGACCCGGAAGTACTTTTGTAATGTTTTCCCACGCCTATGGGATGCACAAACTTAGCAGAGTTTTAGTAAAGAAGTCAATCGTGATTATTTTACTCGCTGTACATTCATGGTAGTACAGAAAGCCCATATGGTACTGTAGGGGTACCCCGTGAATAGCTTCTGGAGACTACTCGTGAAATGAAAATGTACGATAAATCCAACCAGATCTGATAACTGAAATGAATGATAACGTCTCTTCTTCTGGGGTAAACATGGAGCAAAACATTGTGGCAAATGCTGAATGCTACCAAAACCTGTGATGAAAAGAATACTCTGTAGCACAGGATCACAGGTATTACAGCTGGCTGGATAGCCACCAGAGCCAGGTCCTTGGGCCATGTGAGAGGGGTCCGGGTGGAGGCAGTGGAGGAGGCCACACGCGGCTCAGGGAGTGGAGGAAGAATGACCAGCCTAGTCGGAGATGCCCATAGCCTTGCATTTTGGAATATTCCCTCTTTGCTGGCGAAGCAGATTCTGGACCCTTTCCTTCCCGCTGGGAATACTGATCACTTCTCCCGAGGAAGGAATACCGTCGCCTGGGCCGAGTACCTTCTTAGCCAGTTGAAAAGAGGTCATGCCTGGAGCCGTTGATTTCCCTTCTCGGCCATGATTCCTGGAAGTCAGAAAATGCCCCACTTGATTCACTAACATCTTCTCGAAGGAATCTACACAAAAGTTTTAGAACACCTACTCATTCCAGGGAATTTCTTGATTTGTACTATTTTCTACATTGCAGAATAATAGTGAAGACATCAAAAAAGTGTTAAACAAATCAAAAAAATATTTTATATTTGACATTCTTCAAATAGCCACCCTTTGCCTTGATGACAGCTTTGCACACTCTTGGCATTCTGTCAACCAGCTTCATGAGGTAGTCACCTGAAATGCATTTCAAATAACAGGTGTGCTTTCTTAAAAGTTAATTTGTGGAATTTCTTTCCTTCTTAATGCGTTTGAGCCAATCAGTTGTGTTGTGACAAGGTAGTGGTGGTATACAGAAGATAGCCCTATTTGATAAAAGACCAAGTCCATATTATGTCAAGAACAGCTCAAATAAGCAAAAAGAAACGACAGTCCATCATTACTTTAAGACATGAAGGTCCGTCAATTGGAAAATGTCAGTGCAGTCGCAAAAACCATCAAGCGCTATGATGAAACTGGCTCCCATGAGGAACACCACAGGAATGGAAGACCCAGACGTACCTCTGCTACAGAGGACAAGTTATTAGAGTTACCAGCCTCAGAAATTGCAGCCCAAATAAATGCTTCACAGAGTTCAAGTAACAGACACATCTCAACATTAACTGTTCAGAGGAGACTGGGGGAAATCAGGCCTTCAGGGTCGAATTGCTGCAAAGAAACCACTGCTAAAGGACACCAATAATAAGAAGAGACTCGCTTGGGCCAAGAAACAGGAGCAGTGACCGGTGGAAATCTGTTTTGGACTGGAGTGCAAATTGGAGATTTTTGGTTCCAACCGTCTTTGTGAGACCCGGTGTGGGTGAACGGAAGATTCCTGCATGTGTGTTTCCTACCGTAAAGCATAGAGGAGGAGGTGTTATGGTGTGGGGGTGCTTTACTGGTGACACTGTCTGTGATTTATTTAGAATTTAAGGCACACTTAACCAGCATGGCTACCACAGCATTCTGCAGCGATACGCCATCCCATCTGGTTCGGGTTTAGTGGGACTATCATTTGTTTTTCAACAGGACAATGACCAAACACACCTCCAGGCTGTGTACGGGCTATTTGACCAAGATGGAGAGTGATGGAGTGATGCATCAGATGACCTGGCCTCCACAATTTCCTGGCCTCAACCAAATTGAGATGGTTTGGGATGAGTCGGACCACAGAGTGAAGGAAAAGCAGCCAACAAGGGCTCAGCATTCCAGGTGAAGCTGGTTGAGAGAATGCCAATAGTGTGCAAAGCTGCCATCAAGATAAAGGGTGGCTATATGTTTTTTTTTGTTTTTTTTACCACTTTTTTGGTTACAACATGATTCCATGTGTTATTTCATAGTTCTGATGTCTTCACTGTTATTCTACAATGTAGGAAATAGTAAAAATAAAGAAAAACCCTGGAATGAGTAGGTGTTCTACAACTAGTAGGTGTTCTAAAACTCTGGGAGACAACACAGCGTTACACATGGAATAAACAAACGTACCGTCAATAAACAACAGAAAAAAAGTCTATAAACAGTGTGTGCAAATGGAGTGAGGAGGTAAGGCAATATATAGGCCATAGTAGTGAAGTAATTACAGTTTAGCAAATTAACACTGGAGTGATAGATGTGCAGATGATGATGTGCAAGTAGAAATACAGGTGTGCAAAAGAGCAAATACTGGTGTGCAAAAAAGTAAATAAAAACAATATGGGGATGAGGTAGGTAGATTGGGTGGGCTATTTACAAATGGGCTGTGTTCAGCTGCAGCGAACGGTAAGCTGCTCAGATAGCTGATGCTTAAAGTTAGTGAGGGAATATAAGTCTCCAACTTCAGCGATTTTTGCAATTCGTTCCAGTCATTGGCAGCAAAGAACTTCTCCGCAAAATGCGGAGAAAAGTACAGCAAATTTAAAGTGCATATAAAATCAACAGTGTAATGTTTGAATTCAGTTTTGTCAGGTGAACTGTTGTGTCTTCAACTTTGGTCTAATCATTTTTCCTGTAATCGCCAAACTGTTCCCTTTTAATTGCTACCATGCTTATGCATATATATTTCAGACTATTTATTCTGTAAAAAACATTGAAATTTATCCCAATTCATATAGGCCAATTCCCACGAGTGAAAGGGCTAATGCATGGGTTCTGGGAATCTGGGAATCTGTTCAATGTTCATTTCAATTCTTGTTATTCTTGATATTTTGGAAACAAGTGGTGTGACTGCATACCATTTTGCTACAAAAACAAATCCCGGATTGTAGCTTCAACGCAGGCAAGCTAAGCCTCACAGACAGAGAATAGGGGGTCATGGCCGACGCCTGCCTGCCTGCTACCCAGTGTCATCCTCACCCCCCTGGCCAGCCAGCCCACTCACTCCAGTTCCTGTTTATGCCGTCTCCAACCTGATAAGTGCACAACATCTCTTCAAAAGAGAACTGGCACTCTGTAATCAGTTGTGTCAGCTTTGATCTCGGGAGGGGAGAGGGAGAAATAATGACATGCTTTCTGAAGGTGCTCTTTTCACAATAAATGAAAGCCAAGATTACATTTGGATTTGCAGGGTAATGAGAGCTGTATACCCGAGGAGGGGGAGGAGGAGAAAGAGAGGAACAGCAATGGTGATGTTGGTGTGGCCCTGAGGCAGGGAAGGAGGAGAAGGAGAGGAACGAAAGAAATCATTTAAACATGCACTTCATGCATTTTATTTGTACAACGCTTTTCATGACACTCAAAGACATGTAAAAGTCTCAAAAAGCATAAGATGACAGAACAACAGGTGTGGGTTTGAATTACCTTATAAGCCTCTATCATTTCTAATCTCTTCTCTTCCTCTTCCTCTTCAGGTATGGCCGAGCAGAAACAGAGGGCCAATTAGAAACCTCAGAGAATAATAGGTTTATCAGAGAGGATCATGGTCCTTACCCACATAGAGGCGGTCTTCATGGCAAGTGTGAGAGAGAGACCACCTGGGCTGTGAGAGAGCGAGATGGGGTGAGAGAGAGGGAGAAAGAGGGAGGGAGCGAGAGAGAGAGAGAGAGAGAGAGGGAGAGAGAGGAGATTGAGCGAGAGACCGAGAGAGAGAGAGATTGACCGAGAGAGAAAGATTGAGAGAGAGAGAGAGAGAGAGAGAGAAGAGAGAGAGAGAGTTTGAATGAGAGAAAGAGATTGAGCGAGAGAGAAAGAGAGAAAGAGATTGAGAGAGAGAGAGTGAGTGAGAGAGAGAGATCCCGAGGCTGCACATGTCTCTGGATATGTGAGGAAAGCCCAAGGTGAGTGATGTTAATCACGATAATCATCATGATCATCACGATTAAGACACAGCTGCATAAACAGAGAAACACTGAGGAACATAGAAAAACAGTGCATATGTGTGTGTGTGTGTGTGTGTGTGTGTGTGTGTGTGTGTGTGTGTGTGTGTGTGTGTGTGTGTGTGTGTGTGTGTGTGTGTGTGTGTGTGTTTACATGCTCTGTGTGTGCGTGTGTGTATGTGTGCAACAGGATAGCGACAGGATATCTCTTCATGCGGCTGATTTAGTGTTGGATGCACTGATAACAACAAACACATGCAACAAATCAATGTAATCCTTGCTGCATTTGCACAGTGTCACGATGTGTTTCTGTGCTGCTTGCATTTGTAACTGTTCCAGGAAAACAAGGCAAGACATTGATGGTGACCATACATTTATAGTGTCCGAATCTATTTGTTATTTTCAGATGGAATAGCAGTTATGACTGAAAAGGTAAGAAATTGTCTCATTGTACCAGAGGCTCTGTAACGGCCGTTGGTGGAAGAAAGTGAGGACCAAAGCGCAGCGTGGTACGTGTTCGTCATTTTATTAATGGAACTGAACACTGATTAACAAAACAACAAAAGAGAACAACCGAAACAGCTCCGTCAGGTGCAAAACACACTAAACAGAAAATAACTACCCACACCACACAGGTGGGAAAAGGCTACCTAAGTATGGTTCTCAATCAGAGACAACGATTGACAGCTGCCTCTGATTGGGAACCATACCAGGCCAAACACAGAAATACAAAACATAGAACAAAACATTGAATGCCCACCCCAACTCACGCCCTGACCAAACCAAAATAGAGACATAAAAAGGAACTAAGGTCAGGACGTGACAGGCTCCTCTCATTCAGAGTGCACTGATGTATCAAACAAAATTAATAAAGACCACACTTCAAAAGGGCAAAATACAGGTGCAAGATCCTTCATGACAAACGTCCCCTTTCGAATAGTGATGTCCCATTGTCAATGCTGATGTGTTATTTTCAGCTGGAAAATAGGTTATGACTGAAAAAGCGAACTCTGACAAGACTGTCACACTAGCGGTCTTATCAAACAACATGAATGCAAGACTATTCATTTGGAAGGTTGACGTCCCGTTTCAGATGCTGTATGTTAAGTTTCTGAAAGAGACATCATCTAGACTTCAACTTCCTCCACTCTAACCTCTGATCCCTTGACTGTCATTATAGACAGTGACCTCGACAGTCAAAAGGAGGGAGAGGAGGAGCAAAGGGATTGTCCCCAATTAAGGTCAGTGTGCACTTGTCTCAATGACAGAAGCCATTTTGAAATTACGGTTGAGACGTGGTTAATGAATCAACCCAGCTGGATTGTACATTTCCATGACTTAAGTTAGAGTAATTTATGTCATGACATAAAGTTCCAAATAAAAAAGTACAGCAAGTCAATATACTCCAGGCAAACAAAATCCAGATTTTTCAATGGTGTGTCAACTGTTCCCAAGGCAAGGCTAAGGTGAGATGAGGTACAGCCAAACAAATCATACTGCAAATAACACAGCGCTATAAACCCCAATTTGTAAATGTATGCTTTCCAAATTGCACCCTATTCCCTACATAGTGCCCTTCTTTTGACCGCAGCCAGGTCAAAAGTAGTGGACTAAATGGGTATTTCTATGAACTAGGGTACCTGTGAAGATTTCCTACCCTGGACAACTCGTTACAGCTGCTGATAAGTCATTGATAGTAATCTGCCATTTTTTTCCATGTCATTACATTAATAAGATATAAAGGGGCATTAGAGCTGTATTCAATCAAATTCACGAGTTGATTTTAGAATGTTTAACCCTTTCTCATGGTTGGAATTGTCCAAAATCGTCTGGCATAAAACATTACTTTCTGTCCTTGCATTTATGGTAGTCTAAATTGTCATATCATATATTCAGCATTAATAAGTTAAATTAGACATTGAAATTGAACACTGAAAGGATCCTGGATCTAGCTGTCTGACAGTTTTTCTGTATAGAGATCTCAGAAATGCAGTGTAACTACCTAACATTTCTTGTCTCCTTATGTTACGGGGTGAAAACAGTTTTCTGGGACACACAAATCCCAAAACTGTATGGAATTGCAAAATCGAATGTTTTTAACAGAAAGTCGCCTTACCTTGATACTTAAAACCTGTCATTAACATGTTTCTTCAATCATTTTGCATAATACTTGTTGGATGCACATTAGGTGTCAAGCTGTTAAATTACAGTGATTTTTTCAAAAATCATCATCTGATCCAGGAAGAAATGTTCTGAATAACAATCAAGTGACAGTTGTTGTGTTTTAGCCATAGATAAAACAACAGCCCGATGCTGGAGAAAAGGTGTTAACAAGGAATGTACAGAATATTTTGGCGTCTCATTGTTATGCTGGTGAAGACAGTTGTGCCTGGATCCACATTGGATCCCTAGCAAATTGATGTTGATAATCTGTTGTTGTCTGCTGATTTACAGCAGGGAATTATTAGATTTAACAGAGAAAGTATCAAGGTAATGAGTTCATGTTTTCATGTTTTTCTGCGTTGGATTGGACACAGAGTCTACTGTGCGCAATTGTGTAGGATAGACTATTGCGCAACAGCCAAAGCTATTCCTATTATATTATTCTGCACATAATGACAACAAATTACATAGCCTAGTGGGATTCTTCCCAACATGATCTGGTAATGAAATAACATGACAAATACATGTTGGTTTCCATGTTGCACCTGAAATTTTAAACAATACAAGGGGCTTGAAGTAGCTTACTTGAACTTGAATTTGGATCTACTAATAGGCTACTGGAAAAGGCCTACCTTGGAAATCAGACATTTCCTCAAATTGGTGCTTGAAAGGTCCTTGTAGTTATTTTAGCAAATGTATGAGTTCTTCTCCTCCTTCATAATTATCCGTGAATTAAGTTTTGTTCAGATTTAGTTTGTTTCCCAACGCTTCAGTTAAAGGGTGTTGCTCTACTCCACTGGTTCTCAATCCTGGTCCTGGGGACCCAAAAGGGTGCACGTTTGTTTTTTCCCTTAGCACTACACAGCTGATTCAAATCATCCTCTCATCAAAAGGCTTTGATGATTTGAATCAGATGTGTAGTGCTAGGGGAAAAAACAAACATGTGCTCCCCTTTGGGTCCCCAGGACCAGGATTGAGAACCACTGCCTGAGTCTACTCTGTTGCGGTAAACTCACTTGCAGTTATTATGAGGACGACAACATCTAATGCTTGCTTCAACTTGGCTTTCCATACAAATCCTTCCATTAAAAAAGGAACCTGGTTTTTGTTCACTCTCTCATTATAAAAACAGCGATGGTGAGATTAATGCTACTGCTATACTATTAATGGTTTTATTATGTGTGCCTGTGTCAGCCAGATACAGAAAAATCACTATGCATGCATCCAATTTATTTAGTCAGGCAAGTCCACATTATTCTTACATATTTTAGAATGTAATAATCATTTGAATATCAATGCATTGGACAGGCAAATGTTTAAAGTGGTAATGGCCTGCTGTTTGTGACACTTTTTACATGCTCTATATTAGACCCTATGTACAAATATATAAATTAAACAATTGTATAACATTGAGGTCCTTGAAAATTACTACTAAGTACTTGAAAAAGTTCCTGAAAGTCCTTGAATGTGACTTGTCAATGTCTGTAAGAACCATACTTAAAATATGTGTAGTCTTAGGCTTATGTTGTTGTATACAGTCCCTTCAGAAATATTCAGACCACTTGACTTTTTTCACATTTTGTTACGTTACAACTTTATTCTAAAATTGATTAAGAAAATGCCCTCATCAATTTACACACAATACACATGATGACAAAGCAAAAACAGGTTTTAGACATTTTGCAAATGTATAAAAAATACAAAAAAAAACAGAAATACCTTATTTACACAAGTAGTAAGACCAATTTGCTATGAGACTTGAAATTGAGCTCAGGTGCATCCTGTTTCCATTGATCATCCTTGATATGTTTCTACAACTTGATTGGAGTCCACCTGTGGTAAATTCAATTGATTGTAAATTATTTGGAAAGGCACACACCTGTCTGTATAAGGCCTCACAGTTGACAGTACATTTCAGAGCAAAAACCAAGTCATGAGGTCATAGGAATTGTCCGAAGAGCTCTGAGAAAGGATTGTGTTGAGGCACAGATCTGGGGAAAAATGTTAATGTCAAACATTTCTGTAGCATTGAACTTCGCCAAAAACACAGTGGCCTCCATCATTCTTAAATGAAAGATGTTTGGAACCACCACGACTCCTCCTAGAGCTGGCCGCATGGCCAAGCTGAGCAATCAGGGGAGAAGGGCCTTGGTCAGGATGGTGACCAAGAACCCGATGGTCACTCTGACTGAGCTCCATAGTTCCTCTGTGGAGATGGGAGAACATTCCAGGAGGACAACCATCTCTGCAGCACTGAACCAATCAGGCATTTATGGTAAATATGCCAGACGGAAGCCACTCGTCAGTAAAAGGCACATGACAGCACGCTTGGAGTTTGCCAAAAGGCACCTAAATGAATCTCGTACTATGAGAAACAAGATTCTCTTGTCTGATGAAACCAAGATTGAACTCTTTGGCCTGAATGCTAAGAGTCACGTCTGGAGGAAACCTGTCACCATCCCTACGGTGAAGCATGGTGGTGGTGGCAGCATCATGCTGTGGGGATGTTTTTCAGTGGCAGGGACTGGGAGACTTATCAGGATTGAGGGAAATATGAACGGTGCAAAGTACAGAGATCCTTGATAAAAACCTGCTCCAGAGCGCTCAGGACCTCAGACTGGGGAGGTTAATCGTCCAACAGGACAACGACTCTAAGCACACAGACAAGACAATAAAGGAGTGGCTTCGAAACAAGTGTCTGAATGTTCTTGAGTGGACCAGCCAGAGCCCAAACTTGAACCTGATTGAACATCTCTGGAGAGACCTGACAGAGCTTGACAGAGCTTGAGAGGATCTACAGAGAAGAATAGAAGAAACTCCCCAAATGCAGCTTTGCCAAGCTTGTAGCATCTTACCCAAGAAGACTTGAGGCTGTAATCTCTGCCAAAGGTGCTTCAAATTAGAACTGATTAAAGGGTCTGAATACTTCTGTAAATGTGAAATTTCCTTATTTTCTTTAGTAAATGAGTAAAACAAATGTAAGCTGTTTTTGCTTTGTCATTATGGGTTATTGTGTGTAGATTGATGGGGGGGGGGGTGGAACGATTAAATCGATTTTAGAATAAGGCTGTAAGGTAACAAAATGTGGAAAAAGTCAAGGGGTCTGAATACTTTCCGAATGCACTTTAAATGGTGTTTACTGGTTGTCAACTATAACTTAATGACAACAGATATTAGAAAAGCTAAGACAACTATTTTGGGGGGCTATGAGTTTTTATTTTATTTTTGTGGTTTATTTGTTACCACCAATTCATTTGGTAATTGAACTCAAATATTATCGCCCTGTCGCACTTACATCCTTCATCATGAAGTGCTTTGAAAGGCTAGTCAAGGACCATATTCCCTCCACCATAACCGACACCATTGACACACATTGCCCTATTCCACCTAGAGAAGAGGAATAACTACGGTATGTGAGGACACTGTTCATCAAATACAGCTCAGCTTTTAAGACCATAGTGCCTTCCAAGCTTGTCTCTAAGCTTGAGGCCTTGGGTCTGAACTCCTCCCTGTGCAACTGGATCCTAGATTTCCTGACGGACTGACCAAAGGCAAAAACACCTCTGCCACGCTGATCCTCAACATGGGGGCCCCCAGGGATGTGTGCTCAGCCCCTTCCTGTACTCCCTGTTCACCCATGACTGCATTGCCATGCACGAGTCCAACTCATTCATCAAGCTTACTGATGACACAACAAACTAATAGACAGCCTACAGGAAGGTCAGAGCCCAGGCGGATTGGTGCAGGAAAATAACCTCTTTCCCTTTAACGTCAACAAAACGAAGGAGCTTATTGTAGACTACAGAAGACGGAAGAGAGAGCATGACGGGCAGTAGTGGATAAGGTTAAAAGCTTACATTTCTTTGGTGTGCATGTCACTGAACACCGGAAATGATCTCACCACATCAACATCGTGGTGAATAAATCGCAAAAGCACCTCAACATCGTGAGGCGACTGAAAAAATTCAGCATTGGAACTTAAAAACTACACAAACTTCTACTATTGAGAACATTCTGTCGTGCTGCATCACTGCCTGGTACGGCAACTGCTCCGCCTCCAACTGCATGGCTCTTCAGAGGGTGGTGCGGGAGCTCTAGCAGGAAATGTAAAGCAACCTGTGTCAAAAGAAGGCCAAAATGATCACTAAGGACCTCAGCCACCTGAGCCACATACTGTTCACTAGGCTACTGTCCTTCAGTCAGAGCTAAGACTGAGACACTAAATACAGCTTCTATTACCAGACCATCAGACTGTTGAACAGCTACTATTACAAGACCATCAGACTGTTGAACAGCTACTATTACAAGACCATCAGATTGTTGAACAGCTACTATTACAAGACCATCAGACTGTTGAACAGCTACTATTACAAGACCATCAGACTGTTGAACAGCTACTATTACAAGACCATCAGACTGTTGAACAGCTACTATTACAAGACCATCAGATTGTTGAACAGCTACTATTACAAGACCATCAGACTGTTGAACAGCTACTATTACAAGACCATCAGACTGTTGAACAGCTACTATTACAAGACCATCAGACTGTTGAACAGCATCTGTTACCATCAGACTGTTGAACAGCTTCGACTAGCAGACCATCAGAATGGTGTACAGCTTCTATTACCATCAGACTGCTGAACAGCTTCTTTTACCAGACCATCAAACTGTTGAACAGCTTCTAGTTCCAGACCATGAGACTGTTGAACAGCGTCTATTACTAGACCATGAGACTCTTGATCAGCTTCTATTTCCAGGCCTTCAGACGTTTGAACAGCTACTATTACCAGACCATCAGACTGTTGAACAGCTTCTATTACCATCAAACTGTTGAACAGCTTCTACTACCTGCACATAAGACTGCTGAACAGCTTCTATTACCAGGCCATCAAACTGTTGAACGGCTTATATTACCAGGCCATCAGACTGTTGAACGGCTTATATTACCAGGCCATCAGACTGTTGAACGGCTTATATTACCAGGCCATCAAACTGTTGAACGGCTTCTATCACCAGACCATCAGACTTATGAACAACTTCTATTACCATCAGACTGTTGAACAGCTTCTATGACCGTCAGACTGTTGAACAGCTTCTATGACCATCAGACTGTTGAACAGCTTCTATGACCATCAGACTGTTTACCATCAGACTGTTGCATAGCTTCTATTACCAGGCCATCAGACTGTTGAAGAGCTTTATTACCATCAGATTGTTGAACAGCTTCTTTTACCAGGCCATCAGACTTTTGAACAGCTTCTATTACCAGAACATCAGACTGTTGAACACCTTCTATTGCAAGACCATCAGACTGTTGAACAGCTTCTATTACCAGACCATCAGACTGTTGAACAGCTACTATTACAAGACCATCAGACTGTTGAACATATTCTATTACCATCAGACTGTTAAACAGCTTCTATTACCATCAGACTGTTGAACATCTTCTATTACCATCAGACTGTTGAACAGCTTCTATTACCATCAGACTGTTGAACAGCTTCTATTACCATCAGACTGCTGAACAGCTTCTATTACCAGGCATTCAGAATGTCAAACAGCTTCTATTACCAGACCATCAGACTGTAGAACAGCTTCTATTACCATCAGACTGCTGAACAGCTTCTATTACCATCAGACTGTTGAACAGCTTCTATTACCAGATCATCAGACTGTTGAACAGTTTCTATTACCAGATCATCAGACTGTTGAACAGTTTCTATTACCAGCCCATCAGACTGTTGAACAGCTTCTGTTACCATCAGACTGTTGAACAGCTTCTATGACCATCAGACTGTTGAACAGCTGCTATTACCATCAGACTGTTGAACAGCTTCTATTACCCGCAGAGAGCTGGGACCAAAGTAACAAAGCCTACCATCAGTAACACACTATGCCGCCAGGGACTCAAATCCTGCAGTTCCAGACTTGTCCCCCTGCT